>NC_134568.1:109297810-109475310 GCF_050947875.1 Dermacentor variabilis
CTCCACGTGCGGGTCTCGCATGCGCCGTCAATAGTAGGACATCGCGACAATGCCGACGACAGCGGTGGTGGGGAAAATACGCCTCGAGCGTCCGCATAACTTCAACAAACAACCGCCCCCCCCCCCCAATTACCTATACTGTGAAACAGATACACCAATGGATAGCGCACAGGAACTGAAAGCTTCGGCGGATTCGTAATTTGTGCGCGCTGCAATTTTACCATGGCTAGCGCAGCAGTACACGAAGCCTTTTGTGCTGTATAGCGACTGCAGTGAACATGCAGCAAACAGCCCGCTCATTACAGCACGTACGAATTCTAGCTTTGTAGGGTCGCTTGTCCGCCGAATACGACTCAGGTCCTGCAGCACTGTCCGAAGCCGAACAAAGAGGGGGGCTGTCAGGAGATTCCTGCCCTGCCAGCGGTTCAATAGTTCCGAGCTCGTTGAGAGGTTTGTACTACAGAGGAGGGAACACCATAACATCATTAAGATGTCACCTAAAACATTCTAACTTTCAAGGCTGTTCGCTCCAGTTCCTCAAAAGAGTGCCAATTGGGGCTGTTTATAATGCGTTATAGGTGAGAGAGCGAGCAAATGATAAATGAAAGGTAGGGAGCTTAACCAAGACTGAGCCCGGTTGGCTACCCTACACTGGGGAAAGGGAAAAGGGGACAGAAAGAGTAAAAGAAGAGAAAATCTACTGGGGATATCATTCGGTCACTCATTCCGGATCACAGACGGTGACTCAATCCGGTAGCTTTCAAAAATCGCAGCAACGCTTTTGTGGCATACTGTCGCTGCGATATGCGAGGCCATGGTCCCAAGATCTTGTTCAAGGGGAACGGTGTTCTATCTAGCTGATCGAGAGCTGTGCAGAGGTCATGTCTTTCGTTTTCAAACGAGGTGCCGTTGATTACATTAACAACCAACCCACTAATCGGTGGGCGTTATAGGTAATGGAGTAAGAACGCATAGACCTGGGGCGGCTTGCACGAACATTTAATAACGAAAATAATAACCAATTTAAGAACATGTTCTTAAGTGTTCCGTACACAACTCCTAGTCCGCGCTAGAACGCGCTCTTAGATTTGTTAATATTTTCGTTATTTAATGTTCGTGAAAGCCGCCCCTGGACAAACGAATTGAACGGGTGAAGCGCTGACTGTCAACCAAATTTTATTGCGGGCACGAAAATATATAAAGGTGCCGGAAGGGGGGAGGCGGTGACAAGCAACTAAAATACGAAAATTAGAAAAAAGAAAACAAATTATGGATGCCACTTATGCCCATTAAAGAAGCATGATTTCTTTGGAGATTATATGTGTCGCCCTTCCCGTGGATGCAATAAGCCTAATATATTTCGCGGCAACACTGGTCCTGATAACGCCTTAGTACCGTGCAGTCATTGAACAATGCTTCATAAACGCAGAGGGAGCTATGCGCTGCAATTTGGCCGCCCACACTTCCTTTAATCAAACTGGCACTTTCCCTGAGGCCGTTATTTATATGCCAGTGGGCTTTGCCGATGTAGCAACAGCCGCATGAAATTGGTATTTCGAAGACTACGTTATAGAAGAATTAAACAAAGTTAGAATGAATTTTGTCTATTGACTATATGGTCTGGCAGTATGCCTCCTGATCAAAGAAGGGCCTCCTAGCCTTTAACTGCGCACACCCGAAGGTAGTCATTTTCAAATCATGTTTGCGGGCTGCCCTGCCGTGGTCTTTTCATCACACTATGTGTTGAAGCTTCTATTTGCAGGCGCTTAGGCTGCGAATGGCCGGTTTTCTCGACAATTCGCCTTCATCTGTTGCCGAACAGACATAAAAGTGGCAGTATTGAGAAAACTGATCAAAAAAAAAAAAAAAGGAAAGCTTCGCGGTCGTCCATTTATATAATTCGGTACATGCACTGAGCGCCACATCGCATAAAAAAAAAAAAGACAACAGAGAGGACCAGCATCAGAGTTGTTTATTGTTACTTCATAACAAACAACAAACTCTCAACAATATTTATCGCAATGTTTTCAGGGACGCCAATAGCGAAATGAAGTGGGATAAAAAAAGAACACGAGAAAAGCTGTTGAATGCTGCCATAGCGAGGTACATGAAATCCGCATTTCGTGTGGCCATTGCTACATTGGGTAAACTGGCCGCTGTAGCAGTGAAAACTCCAGTGAACGTGCCCCTTGAATGAGGGGATGCAGCCACCTTGCGGCGTGTAGCTTCATATGTAGTTGTGACGCATCGCTCTACCAGTGCAGCATATTAAGGTGTTATTGGAACCAGTGGGGAACCATTAGTGTGCGCTGGTGCACAGTCACGTGGTAGTTTCCATATTTCGCGGGCTTTCTCTATTTTCCGGAGAAAGTAAACACGCAATGTTTAGCTTGCTGCAAACGACGGTAGCATTGGGGAGAGGAGGGGGTTAGCACGGGCGGCGATTGTGCAAACCAACTGCCGATCACGTGAAGCTGGAGTGTGCCCCCGCTGCGTTGGAGTATGCTCCCGGTGCTGCATCATCAAGCGACGTGTGTGGGCGGCGATGGCGAAATAGGAACGCTGGCCCTAGTGTTATCGTTATCCAAGAGGCCGCGTCCCGTAAATTTTCTGAGGTGGAGGCTTCAGCTGTGTTGAAAGCGAAGCTTCAGTGTAAAGCGCATAGTGGGCAAGAAAACTACGAGAGTGATAAGCAGGAAGGAAAAAAAAGTATGCAGATCCAACGCACTGTGAGAAACAATCTTACGTGAAGCATTTACGAGTTATCTCAGTATGCAGCTTCGTTTGGAGTTACACAAAGTGCTACCAGATGTCTGAACGTGTCCATTCAAGGTGAGCAATTGTGGGTTTGACATGGGTGGGTGTGTTTGACGATAAAGGTAAGACGATGGCGTGATGACGACGGCGACGAGGATGGCTTGATGACGACGGCGACAACGATATTATGACGACGATGGCAACGACGATGGCATGATGACTCATTTATTCTACTCCTACAAAGAAACGTTACAACCTGTTCCGTTACCATGTGAGCCAATCTCAATGGTAGTACATAAGGCAAACTGGGGCAGGTATAGAAAGCGGGGCAATGCGACATAGTCCCTCAAAGCGTTATCTCCAACCCGGGAAGGATGAGGGAAACTAGCTAGCCTTTGCTTTTATAAGCAAATTGTAGTTATATACGACGTCACGCACGCCGCTGCCGTCTCAGTGCGCTAGCACGAGGGAAGGATAGTGGGGAGGTCCTTGTTATTCAAATGTTCTATGGCATGCGTCTGTCGCGTAAGGATAGAGCTTCCTGCGATTGCGTTGGGCGACCACGGGGGTGTAGCTTTCTTTTGTGTAGTTGAAGAGTGCTGAGGCGAGGCCAGATAGAACACGGACCGCAGGCGCAATGTGGCTGATAAAGGCAAATAACGCCTTGCGGTAACAATCAATAAGAGAAGCCCGAAAACGGCAGTGTGCTTAATGAGACGGAAATACTCGAGTAAAATAGAAATGAAGCGAAGTTTGCATGTACGAATTTCTGTTTGATAAAAGAAGGGGAAAAAAAGCCACAGGAAAAGAAAAGAGGTGACAGCATCAAGAAGTGATTAAGAATAGAGATCATAAGAACAGAAGTCGGTAGAATATAAAAGGTCAGAAGCAGCTCGCGGGTGACTACGGACAGCAGAGCCAAAATCAAGAAAGGTGCCGACAGATGGAGTAACACACTGTGGTGAAGAAGATACATAAATAGGGATAAGGTACATCAGAAAGGCTGACCAACGTTTTGATAGGTGAACTAAATGCACTTTATTCCTGTTTATGTAACCTTCTATGGACAGAAGAGAAAGTTCATGTGGATGTCGGTGGATAGTAACTGAATAACAGGGGGCCACAATGATCGCTCAGGTGTAGCATGACCACCTGTGAGTTTTGCCTTACGCCCGCATGGGAACGCGGCTGCAGTGGTGGGGCACATCAAACCGACGACCTTGTGCACAGCAGCACGACGTCATGGCCACTGAGCTTCCGCTTCGAGATAATGCGTCAATAAGCGTGGCCGTAAGCATTGATTGTTTTACGCTCCTAGTTTCGGCATTCAGCACAGCATGCGCTATTGACCCTATGAGGTGATGCTTCTAATGTAGCTGCTTCGCGGCGTAACAGCTTCAACCATTTTGATAGTATTGCGTAATAAGATTAGCTGCAATATGGCCGTCGGGGACTGTCAAGCTTGTGAAAGTTCTTTTCTCTCGGATACCGTGATTTCGCATCGACACGGAACATATACGCTGTTTTATGTTAAATGCTAGGACGTAATCCTACGTTGTTGAACCGATAAATGCATTACTGAAAGATGCCGCACGCTCCACAGGAAAGCTCGAACGCCAGTAAGCCCCGGCTGGCGTGTTTTCCCTCCTGGAATAAACGTGACAGTCTCCAGAAGCTTTAAGCGAAGCGTATTTACGCCCTTTCCCTCTGAATATCGAGGTAAAAAAGGCAAATTCATGCTCTGGACGATCGCGGAAGGGAAAGAGCCAGATTGCAAAGCCCTGATCCCAGAGGTGATCAACACTTGAGGCTTCGTCCTCGCTTCCTTGCTATGGCCCAGGGCAGCAAGTATTCAAGGCACTAGAGATGTGGGTACTTGCTCATACGGTGGCGGTGTCGGCGAGCACTGCGCAAATCTGCCCTACGCACTCGGGGCTTTTTTTTTTGCGCGACCGCAGGTACCTTCAAGGCCTCGGACGAGAAGAGGTGACTCAGCGCCCGCTTTCGCCCGACATCGTCTCGGAAGCGAAGTGGGATGACAAACACCGAAGCTGTTGCGCTCAAACTTTGAACAACGAAGAAGAAAGAAAGAAAAAAAAGAAGGGGAACGAAGAGGAGCGTCTCGCACGCGCGCACACGGGCGCGCACGTAATTCACTTACACTGCGCTGCGGTGCGACAACGCAGCGCCACTTTCAGCGCCGTTCCACCGCGGGGCGGTCGCAGCAGGGCTTTATCGGCCGTGGCAGGCAGCTTCGCAGGCGTGCACACCCTTCCATTGGCGATGCGCGCGAAAAGGTCTTCCTTTCGGCTAACGGAGAGATGAACGACCGCCGTGCCGAACAAGGGGGACCCGCAAGAATCGGAACAGCTACTCGGCAAAGGGAAGCCCCACACGTGCTCCGGGAAGGGCACAGAAATAGCCAGAAAAAAGTGGTGCCAGTAATGGACGGCTGCCAAAGAACGGAGTGATGAAAGCATGGACGTGATTGCGTAGACCTGACCTTCTGGTGGGTACCATAGGCGGATAGTGCGGAGTTAGGACGGTAAAAAGGAGCGAGCACGGCGGCTCCGCGCCATGTGTACAAAAAGAAAGAACGAGAAAATATCGTGCGCACTGTGAAGAGCGGCCGTTCCACACTTGTATACACCGTCACCTGTTGCTGTCTGAATACGCGTATACAGAATGAACGCCATGGTACGGTGGAAATGTGCCACCAGTGAGTGAGGTTAATCGACGTAAATTGAACTGCGGCGCATACTTCCAGATAGCAATCATGCACATTATCATTTTCATTGCGCCTAAGGAGAATGAACCGATATGAAATGTCTTACCGTGTAATAGACAAATGTAATATAGTGCAATAGTGAATAGGGGAAATCCCTATAGAATAATATACAATTACTGAGTAATAGACTGATTTCACTGTAGCGAAAGTCGCATTCTTAAAATTTTTTTCTTTTTGTTAGGCATTCTATACGAACAAAGGAATGACGTCGCTTACAATGCTAGTTTATCAAACTCCGATATAAAAAAAAAACTAACTTTCGATGGGAAATGCTACAGATATGACAAAGCCAAACCCAGCATTTATGAAATATGCAGAGAAGAGCGTACACGTGGGACAACTCATCGTTCTGGCGGTTGGTTACCGACAAGTTAGAGCCATCCGGGGGGAGGTGCAATAAATGATTGCGGGTGTTCAGTTTATTTACCTAACATATGTAGTTTTCTTTCTCCAAGAAAAATGAATATTGTGCCATTATAACGACTGTCATGCTGATATTATTGTCCGCATAGAAATACGGCTAAGCAGCAAAATACCAAACCCCGAACTGTTTGAGTGTGAGAACCAAAATGTTATTTCCGGAAGTGACCGAACAGGTAGAAATGGTGGTGTTTCTGTGCCATTTAATACGAATTTAGAACTAATTTGATGTTGCCTAATTATTCATTTAAAATATAATACTAGATGTGCGCTACCGATTCCCATCACGCTGCTAATCATTTTGCGGTGACCTATATCATTGTTTAAATAAGATTACAATGCGTGTCTCTGGAGTTGAATTTATAATCTTAGGCGATTTCAATGTTCCTAACATTGGTTGGTGACATGCCAACCCCTATTCTAATCCTTCGTCGGCCGAGGCCAATCGGTTCATTTCCATTTGCTATCCGGCTTATCGCAGATTCTCAGACTTCCAACATGTGTAGCACAAAACTCATCATCCCTCCTGGACCTCTTTCTAACGTCATCGGCCGATAACTTGTCTGCGGTAATGCACATGCCCGGACTGAGCGATCATGATCATGATACCCGGGAAGCGCCTCCTACTCGAAAACCTCCGTCCTATCTCCCTCACTTCATGTGTCGGAAAGGTCCTCGAACACGTCATCCTCACACGCTTACAAAGACATATGAACGACAACGACCTCTACCCCAATACCATGATTGGCTTCCGCTCGAAACTTTCTCCTCAAGATATCATGATTCAGCTCAAGCACCAAATTATCGATGGCGACAAAAGCTCCAGGCTGGACACCAAAGCCATCTTGGGACTAGACCTAACCAAGGCATTCGATAACGTCACGCATGAGGCCATACTGAACCAACTAGCACAACTTCAGGTTGGTCATCGAGCATATAACTACGTGAAGAATTTTCTTACAGGTCGCACGGCCACCATTACCATCGGAGGGTTGCAGTCGCCAATTATTCACTTCGGCAGCAAAGGCACGCCGCAAGGATCGGTTCTATCCCCTTTTCTGTTCAACGTGGCCTTGCTCGGACTACCGCCTGCATTAGCTAGCATCCCCAACCTCAAGCATAGCCTCTACGCAGACGATATCACCCTGTGGGTCACCGGGGGCAGCGACGGGGACATCCAAAACACGCTGCAGCAAGCCATCAACGAGGTCGTTGCATACGTAGAACCGCGCGGCCTGGCGTGCTCCCCACAGAAATCGGAGCTCCTTCTGTACAAGCCTACTTGGGGAGGTCGACGCCCAGACCCTCACCCGCCCGAGATAGAACTCCACGTGCACCAGCAACGCATACCTACTGTACCTAGCATTCGTATCCTTGGCTTACGCATCCAACATAACGGAAGAAACACGGAGATACTCAAGCAATTAGATAATCATGTACACCAAACCACTCGCCTCATTGCACGCATCGGAAATCGACATCACGGGATGAAAGAAAGCAACCTTATACGCCTGGTAACCGCCTACGCCCTGAGCAGGATCACCTATGTCGCCCCGTACCTTAGCCTCAATGCAACTGACAAGCTCAAACTCAACACCATGATCAAGAGGGCCTATAAACAAGCCCTACATCTTCCCATCACCACTTCTAACGAGAAACTGGACGCCCTCGGCATCCATAACACCATAGACGAGCTTATTGAAGCGCAGCGTATTAGCCAATACGAACGACTCGCCAATTCCACCACGGGCAGGCACATTCTAGGCACCCTAGGCATAACCTACACCACCCAATTCGGACCAAAAGTACCCATCCCTCCAAACATTCGTGCTCAACTAGTTATCCCACCCATACCTCGCAATATGCACCCTGAACACAATCCGGAGCGACGTGCAGAACGAGCTAAACGACTACAAAAGCGCTACGACCAAGCCGCTGACGTAACCTACGTCGACGCAGCAGAATACTCCAACCAAAATGCCATGGCGGTCGTCGCAGTAGCGGGTTCGCAGTACCGCCTCGCCGCGGCCGCATCAATATTCACCACGCAACCCGAAGTAGGAGAAGAAACGGCCATCGCTTTGGCTTACGCGGCTACCAATGCACACTGCATCATAAGCGATTCAAAAACGGCCATTCGTAACTACACAAGAGGACTGATAGCACCCCAAGCACAGAAGATTCTCTCTGGCACTCCTCCCTCAAGGCAACGCCGCGTGCAGATCATCTGGGCCCCTGGTCACTCGGGTCTGGCTGGAAACGAAGCCGCCCACGATGCCGCCCGAGCTCTCGCACACCGGGCGCATCATCCTTCTCCTGCGTCTTCCGATCCCGACCAGCCCTCTGTTCTGCATCGCGGTCACGCGCGGGACCGAATGGTCACGTTGAGAGAAATTCTCCTTCACTACCGCAGGGAGCGGTTACGCTACCCCCCAGCACACAAAACACTGAATATGTCTCAATCTACCACTTGGCGACTCCTTCAGACACGAACCTTTCCGAACCCCGTGCTTTACAACCGCATGTACCCCGATGCATACTCTCCACTCTGCAAAGCGTGCGAGGCCCGCGCTGACCTCGATCATATTATCTGGCAATGCCCCAAAGCCTCACCCACCAACACCTCCCACACTAACACACGCATAACTACGGCCGAGCAGTGGGAGACATTGCTGCTCAGCTTGGACCCAGAGGAGCAGCTCTGGGCCGTCCGGATGGCCGAAGACGCCGCCAGAAAGCAAGGACTGGCCGCCGTCTGAGGAAGGGGGGATTGGGGGTTAGTCTCCCGACCCCCGCCACCCCTGAACCCCATCAAGGACATAACAAAGTTTTATCTCTCTCTCTCTTAGACTTACAATAACGCATAAAAAAAAACCGCCGACCGCGAAGAATGTTTCCAGATTATAAGAAGCTAACTATCAAGCCGTTAACAGAGAACTCTGCATATTTCTATACACTTTCCTGCCCCTTCATCTGCAACGCTCCGTAGAAACTAACTGATCCATTTTCAAAAATAATACAGGTGCGCTAATCAACATGCGCGTCGCCCTTCGAACCGTCTACGCTAACAATAAAGCACCATGGTAAAACACATATTTGGCTCGATTATCGAACAAGAAAAAACGTTTATTCCGTACAGCGAAGCTTTCTTCAAAACTGACACATTGACGAGCATATGAAAACGCTGCAAACTCATATCATAGGGCCCTCAGGTCAGCCAACTTTTTATTCGTTAATTGTGCACTTCCAAATTTATTACACATTAATCCAAGGCGGTTTTAGGAAACTATACGAGGAAATACCCGTAAAATTGGAATAACATTGCTGACAAGCTCTGGGAACCCAGTACCTGCACTGATGTGTTCTACTGTGCTTAACAATACTTTCACTCAGTCATTCTCATCACCTAAGGTCCCTCTCATTCGATGCTTAATTTGAGATATATTCTATTAACTGCCACTTAATGGATCCCATCGTTTTGACTCAACTGGTAGCAAAGCCATAACACAGGAATTAAAACATAAAGCATCAATGAATACTAATTAAGTTCTTACACAACACTGTGGAATACGGTTCAGCCGTAATTAATTGAATCCGCGCCTTTCTAGCTTCACTTGGTCAATTTGTAACCACCAATGACGCTAACTCTCCTTTAGCTCTAGTTGACTCAGGTGTCCCGCAATGTGCCGCTTGGTCCTTTTTTATGGGAAAGCATTATATACCCTGTGTCCGCGTCGTACTTTTGTCTCTCGTCCCTTTTCGTGCGCTAAAAACGTAAAAGTTATGGAGTATCAACATGCCCAAACCTACGCTATTTCAAATTATATGCCCCATTACGCGAAAATTCGTGGATGTCGTCGGCGTGACGGAAAGTGGGTACTAAAGATTGCCGACGATGCAAAGAGTAAAAGCGCGTCGAAAAGGCTCGGATTGGCGTTAAATTTCTCAGGGAGACTCCTGTAAACAAAGTAAATTGATGGCATGGAAAAGTTAGGTCTGGGTGGGAATGAAACCCGGGCCACCGGGGTGCGAGACGAGCACGGTTGCTCGACGACACGGCGGCTCCACGGTTCTAGATAACTAAAGGTGTGGCCTAGTGCGTGCGCCGGTGTTCACGTGACGGCGCAGCCAATGGGTATAGGAGGTGACGTCGCTTCTTGAGTGTATAAAATGGGCGCACTGCCTCCCGCACGTTTCTTGCTCTTCGGATTTTATGGGTGCTGTGTCTACTGCGATCGACTCTCTATGTCATGTGATGATTGTATAAAATGAGCCGGTCTGTGGCCAATATACACGCAAACATATACACCGAATTAGTAGAAAGGGCTTTAATGCATGTCGAAAACACCAATCGTAAAGATTCCACCAAAGAGACTCAAATGCTTTCGCATTCCCGCGCGTAAATAGACTTCGGTGTCTCTGGCCTTATTCCTAATTTATATTAATGACTTGCCTACTCACGTTTTCTGGAACATTTGTCGTTTGGGGATGAGTGCGTCTTATATCGCAAAATAGCTAATACCTCAGACATTCTGACATTTCAGGAGGCTCTCCATGACATAGATGAGTGGTGTCGTACGTTGCGCATGGAATTAAACATTGAAATGCGCAAGACCATGAGGATTTCCCACACTAACATGACCTTCCCCTCCTATACGTTTAATAACATCCCACTAGAATGCCTAACATAATACGGATACTTGGAGGGTTCCCATTGCGAGTAACCTATCCCGGAAGACTCATAATGACCACATAACCTCTAAGGCCACTCCTACGCTGAGATACTTTTGCAGGAAATTTTTATTGAGGCCATCATCGCTAAAACAATTATTGTATACAACTTACGTTCGTCTACAGCTCAAACACGCATAATCGGTATGGGACCCTGGACATGACACTCTAATAGAGTCCTTAAGGGCAATACAACATCGCTCAGCTCATTTCATCCTAAACAACTACCAATGAACTGTGAGTGTTACTAACATGAAAACTCTCCTACACCTTCCGCTGTTATCAGTCCACAGAAAACTACCTCGTCTATGAGTTTTCTATAAAAGCTACTATCACAAGTCATACTTACATTGTCTCTTTGTTCAACCGCCATCATCGATTTCATCTCGCATTACCCACCGCCAAAAGGTAAACATTCCGTACTGCAACGCCGTCTACTTTTCAGATTCGTTTCTTCCCCACAGGAGCAAGAGAGAGAGAAAGCAAGAACAGGAAAGGCAGGGAGGTCAACCAGAAGAGCACCCGGTTTGCTACCCTACACTGGGTGTAGGGGAAAGGGGACATAAAGAGGAGAAAGGGAGAGAGTAAGCACTGAATGCATGTGGGAGGGGTACTATACAGAAGGACGCTATAAACGGTCTCTTAAGCAGGTGCACATCAAGTATTGCGCTAGTGCACGAATCGCTTTTCGTGCCAGTGACGGGTGTGGCCACGGTCCGAGTACCTTTGACTCAGTGAACGGTCTTGAGTCCAGTCGGTGCAAAGTCGCCCGCAGAGAGAGGCGTTGACATCGTAGCGAGGGCAGCTACACAATAGGTGCTCGATGGTTTCCTCGCACCCACAGGAGTCGCACATCGGGCTCTCGGCCATTCCCAAACGATGGGAGTATGCGTTCGTGAACGCCACTCCCAGCCACAAACGGCACAGCTAGGTTGTTTCGCCGCGAGAAAGGCTAGATGGCAGTTCTGGCCGTAGCGTGGGGTCCAGTTTACGTAGTCGGCAATCGAAGGCACTTGAAATCCAGAGATCTTGTGACTTTTTGCGTGCTAGTAGGCGAAGTTCCCTTGCAGCGTCCGATCTCGCCAAAGGTGTTGAACGCGTCTGGGTATCTTCGTGGGCAGATCGGGCATCCTTGTCAGCTAGGAGCAAAGATTGGACTAACTTACCCACGTCACTTACAAGCATAACTGCCACCGATAAACTTCAAAATTTAATATTATACTTAATGTTGTGATCGACAGTTTGTTCTGTATAATACCTGTTTCTATGCCATATTTTAAAGTTATGCTCTGTATTTTATATGTTACATGTTTTTTTATATGTTATGCCACGTATTTTTTTATAGTTATGCCATGTATTTCTGTTATGCGGGCCGTGTTTTGTTTCCCATTCTTACCATTTTACATGCCATGATTGCCATACTTTTACCATGTATTGTATTGAGCTACTCATCGAACACTTCCGGAACAATTCGTTTTCTCTTTTTATGAATTATTGACTGCCATGTGTCTGCCTGTGATCTTTTCTTTGAAGTTTTTTTTTTGCTTATACGGGAGAGACCTGAGCCCGGGTCGCGTTAAATCTTGCCGGACGTACAAGAAAGTTGTATCCATCCATCCATATGTAATATTTTTTCTATCTATAATCAAGTATGTTTTATTTGCCTCTGTACCTGCCTCTTATCTTTACCCTCCTCTCTGCAAAGTATATTGAGGGTATAATAAACAAAAAATAAATAAATAAACATAAATAAAAGTACTTCATTGTTCCCCCATAGCGACACAAGATTACAAGTTATAATTAGACAAAGTAAGCGCATTGAGCATAGTGTTTTGCGCCGGACTCCATTGCTTTATCCCCAATGAAACACAACACGTAGATGAAAATGAACCTTTTGTGAAGGAACGAGATGCAGCTTCTTTGTAGCTTCGTGCATAAATTGGGGTGGATGCCATTTTCTCCCTTTCACGAGATGCACGTCTAGAATCGGAAGGCGCTTTCGACTACTTCTATTACACGCTAATTGCTCAAACGCTGATATGCTAAGAACCAAATATGAGCATAAACTCAGTATGTAAAAATGTATTTCAGTAATCTTAATTACATGTCTAGAATGCAACAAATGACGTGGACTGGACATAACGGCTCCGAACAACACTGAATTTCTTTGATCATCTTAATACTTGACGGTGACTGCACCAGAAATTGCAACGTTGGCTGCCCTTCTACATACTCGAGATGAACGGACGTTCTGTGGCACTAATGACGTTGATGCTGAGCATTGGCTGGGTAATTGTGGGAATACGTGCCTCAACACAAGTACTGAAACCGTACACTTGGATAGATAACGTGCTCTTCTGCCTGAAAACTAGGCCAAAGGTATGAATTAGGAACCACGAGACGGAGCTTCGAAGCTCCGACAATGAAAAGAAAAGTTGCGTCACTTGTTCGGGAAGAACATAGGCCGAAAAGTCGTCACAATAACAAGAAAAATATGTAAGAAAACAGACTTTAGCAAACAGACTGCGGCAGCAACGTCCTTCCACAGTGAAGACCACCATATTATTTTCGGTTGCTTGCTAATTTCTCAAATAATTAGTTTCACCCACTACGGGCACAGGACAAAAGCAGACTGGTTATAGAGCCGTATGTAAGGGGGAGGGGCGCGGTCGTATGTAAACGTTAACATTTCAAAGTAAGAATTAAAATACGTAAATGAACATGAATGCATTTTAACGCTAAATATAACTTTGTGATAGTAAAGAAGAGTGGTGTAGATTATCCACTTTTGTCTTTTTCGTGATGTACGCAATATCTTTTCTGTATGATATAGTAGGACATGTAGCGGAATTCAAACTACTCACATTGCTGCAGACTTTATCACTCTGAGACCCCTCCCGTCTCAGTAGGCTATATTTATTTTGTTGAAAGGCAAACTTTATGGAGCCCTTTATTCGCGGCTGTTTAGCGAAATGCTAGGCAGTTTTGAATTTCGGGTCGTCTGCTCCAATTTGTGCATAATTTTCTATCGGAGCGCCGGATGAAAGTGCGTGTCGGAGGAATAACAAGTGAATCCCGAAATGTGAAGTGCAGTATCCCACAGGGCAGCGATTTATCGCCGCTTTTGTTTAACACCGTACTTGCCGCGCTTCCAAGTCGTTTGCCTCGGGACAATTACTTCCCTGTGAGCATAGCTGTCTACGCAAATGACATTGCTCTGTGGATAAGCGGCCCTTCGCACCTCGGTCCGCGGCTTCCTGCAAGCTTGCAACGAGCTCTCAACGCTACATCGGAGTTCTTGGGGGAAGTTGGCCTGCTCATATCACCTGCTAAGTCGGCTGCAATAGCATATCACCCTAAACAACGCGCTCGTCGAACAATGAGCCGACTGTATCTTGACAAAACGCCTATAAACTGGGTGCGACAACACCGTTATTTGGGGTGAATTGCGGATGACCGCATCTCTTGGCATCCTGCCGTTAAATCTGTACGACGCAAATCGCACTTCCTCCTTAAGTATGTGGCCGCTTTGACTGCTGGAGATTCTGGCTGCGACCAAACAACGGCTCTTCAGGTGTACCAGTCATCTGTACTCTCAGGCATGCTGTACGCATTACCAATTTTGGACATACCACCTAATTTGATGGCCTAACTGGAGCGAGATCATCGCGTTGGCCTTCGACTAATGCTTGGATTACCTCGTGAGGCGCAATCTATTGCATTACTCACTGAAGCGCATCAGTTACCCCTGAGGCTGCAAGCAGATAAGAGAGCTCTGTATCATATTGAGCGTCTGCACCACGCATCGAATGGCCAATCGCTCCTTGATCGTCTCATTCACCGCCCGTTCTCTCGCATGGGAAAAATGGCGGCATTATTTATGGATATCACTACCATTTCTGAACATGCTGCTTCAGATACGTCTCCGCCTCCAAAATGTATCACGAGGCACATATTCCCATTTACCTCACAATCCCCGACATAAAAAAAAAGTCTGATATGGCTGTTTCGGCAATATTCCAATTGGCTCAGTCTCACATGTTCGAAAAGTTTCCAGATTATCTTCAAGTTTTCACAGATGCATCTGTACACAACGACGGTCAAGGCGCCTCTGCAGCTTTTTTCTGCCCATCAACTCAAGTACGAGATATCTTTCAAGTACCTCATCCAACTTGGTCAACAATTGCAGAACTAGCAGCGATTAATGTTGCACTGAAATACGTGCAAGAGGAGTTAACTATATCGAAGGTTGTCATCTTTACGGACTCCCGTGCTGTCCTTAGCAGGTTACAACGCAGTGAGCTTGATTGTCCACTTGTGCGTAGCACTACTGACTCTGCGAGCAAAATTACATCACGTGGTGTATCTCTCGTTGCTCAATGGATACCTTCACACGTAGGAATCGCCGGAAATGAAGAGGCTGATTGGCTCCCTTCAAGTTGCGCTCATAACAACTGTGACTGCCCAGAAATTTTGTGCAAGCTTGATGACGCTCGTCTGCTGATTCGTCGCCACCTATTCAAGCAGCATCCAGATCAGCGCGTCGCAAATGGAACGTTCCCGCCCCGTGTTCGTGGTCGAAGCTTGCCTCGTCGCGCTAGAGCACAACTACTCAAGCTGAGGTTGGTTGCGTGAATGTGCACGAACGTTTATACAGACAAGGGCATGTGGCAAGTCCATTGTGTACGTCTTGTGGCTGCTACGAGACACTTCAGCACCTTATATTTGAGTTTCCCGCTTTCAGTGCGCAGCGCATGTCGCTAGTGAGAAACTACCATCTCCTTGGCCTGCGGTGTGAGACACTAGAGGAATGTTTATACCCCATTGGTTGTGCATCTAAACGTGATCAGGCCCATCGCGTCCTACGAACCTTTCTAGAGTTAACTAACTTAGGTTCACGTTTGTAGCGTGAACATTCAACATTCTGTAGTCGCGTGACCTTCAGTGACCGGCCATACTGTGTGTGATCTGTACTGTGTTCTAACGCTTCTTCCTTCGAATATGGGAGGTGGCGGGTTCAAACACCTTGTAGTGTATATTGTGAACCGACTACCGGTGAAACCGTGATTGCTTGCAGCTGTACTTGGCGTCTCATCGTGGAGCGCACAATTAGCCCCATAGCGAACTAGCCATGGATGTGATTGATAATTGTGGAGGCTGTTCGACGCGGCGTCACTTTAATCCCGGCTGCAGAGTCGAAACTCGGCAGAACAACGTGCGTAGTGTACTGTGCTCTACTTTAGTCTTTAGATTTGTCCTGTTGCTCTTCCTTTCCTCTCTTCTCCCCTCCTTCATATCTTCCATTTCTATGTTGCTGTCACCTCCCTTCAGAAGAGCAGGCAGGCGTTGTGCCCCTTCCGGTGGCAGTTGCCAGCCTGCTCGTCGCTTTCCCTTTCCTGTTAACTGTGTATATGTGTATATGTGTTCAAAACAACTAATAATAATAACAGGCAATTTGCTTTTGCCTTCACGAATGCCTACTCAGCACTAATTGGAATGACTAATACTCCTGCATGTGATGTTTGCGGATGCGAGGAGAACATTGACCACTTATTGTGCCATTGTCCTCAATTTCAAGCACAAAGACAGTCTTTGTCCAACACATTGAGGACACTCGATAATCGTCCTCTGAGTGAACAGACCATATTAGAGCACCGTCCCGACCGATCATCGGCTCAGAAGGCAGTGAAGGCACTTTTGTGTTTTCTCAGAACTTCTGGTTTGCTCGAGCGACTCTAACTGAAGTGCTGTCCGTACACGTACCTACACCTTCTCTCTCCCTTCTTTCTCTTCCCCTTCTCCCATCCCCCAGTGTAGGGTAGCCAACCAGACTATTGACTGGTTAACATCCCTGCCTTTCCTGAACGCTCCTCTCTCTCTCTCTCTCTTGCTTTTTTTGTGGAGGTAGTTCTTCATTTTACTATTTAAATATATTTATTTAACATAATCTTGGTGCATCATGATTATTTTCGGTTGTTTTGTGCAAAACAGTGGCATTTTTTTTCTTTGCTTCGTTCAATAGGACAGCATCCAATCACTAACCTGCTTAACTTGACTAGGGTGGCTAGAATTGGGAGATGTGAAGATCGCGGCGCCGCCGCCATTACCTAGGGAGTCTTTGCTGCGCGTTCCTCCCACTGGGAGAAAATTCGGCGCTTCCGAAGGTGGTGCCGTGAGCTTGTCAGTCTTGTAGGCCACGGCGCAGTGCAAAGTAGCTCTCGTGGTCTGTGTAGTGCAGCTGTGTTTTTCTCGCGTTTCCTAAGTTTTTCTTCAAAGTAGGCGGTGTGAGCTGCTGTCGCTATCCCTTGACACGCTGTGAAGAATGCCATCAACGGGAAGGAAAAAAAACCGCAAAGGTGGTGTTTTGTGCCAGGTTGCGACGCTGGCTGCAAGTCGTGCGGACAAAGAGGGCCTCTCTTCCGCGTGCCTGCCTTCACAGATCACATGGAAAAGTGGGCACGTGCCATACCAAGGGCTGACAAGCCGCTACAAGACATTTTGCGGTTTGCGAAAGGCATTTCGACACAAGGCACGTTTGTGCCTGCTTAAGGATCTAAAACAAGTTGAGGCTGGCACGCGTTAAGAAATTTGGGGTTTAACGACCCCATGCGAGGCACGGGCTATGAGGACAGCTCTAGTGGAGAGCTCCAGATTGATATAGACGATCGGAAGTTTGTTAACGTGCACCACATAGATGCATTTTGCGTTTTGACTCCATTGAAACGCGCCTGAACGTGCGTTATCTTGAGTTGTAGTAGCAATTGTACTGTTTTGTCAGTGGTTGTAAATCCGGGGATTTTCCTTTAAAAGAGGCTATGCTTACTTTTTATTATATTATTGCGGGTTTATCATGAGACACTTCGCACACGTCGTGAACGGGAAGGAAGTTTTAATACCACGCGATGTTCCTGCCCTGAAAGACGGTGCTTTTCCGACAGTTTTTCCAAATCTTCCCACGTACATGACAAAGACGCTGCCGAAAGAGAGGAAAAGGAGAGTGGGAGAATGCTCTTCCGTGCCTGCGAAAAGGGGCCGCAGAAACATTGACGATTCGGCGGCATGCGAATCGGTTTAGCTCACTCCAAATGACGAACTGGACAGAACGATTGATGAAGTACCTGCAAAGCACTCCATTTTTGGGCTTCAACTACCAACAGAGTATTAGCCACGCCAGACGTTCTAACACAAAAATGCAGTATGTTACCAAACAGCTGAATATCATAAAAGCAAAGTACCTCCAGTTGCCTTCAACAAGGTAGCCGTGTTTGAAATCATAGAACAAGCTTCAGCATGCTGCACCATTTTCCTGGCTGGTCAACTTCACTGCCGGCGAACTGTTTAGTCTGAGCAAGAGGCCCAAGAGCTTCTGGTATCTGCAGAAAAACTCTCTGTACGTTATGGAGTTGGAAAGACCAACGAGTTCCGGCCACTAGATGTGTCTGACTGCACAACATTATCTGGACTTGGCCTGTTCTCCAATGTGTGTGATTGATCCATGTCACAGGTATGTTGTTTTTTGGTAGATGCCTCTTGGGAATCACAAGTGTGAAAACTTATTTTAGATAACTGATGGCTGACGCCTCTCTGGTTTGTTTCACAGATGTGTCGACCCAGATTTCTCAGCGGTGTTTGACGTGCAGAAAAGTGAGGCGAATCCTAATGGCTCGCTTGTTGCGCTTGAAAAATAAAGTGCGATGCCCAGTTGCACTGGTACTGACCGCGGCAAGGTGACTGAAATGTGCTGTTCGCACTTTGAGGTGGCAGAAAAGGAAAGTGCACACCCTGCATGAAGTCGTCCGAAAGTTACGACAAAAGAATTACCGTATAAAGAAAAACAGTTTTGAGCCAAAGGTAAGTTATTGTACTTTTTCATAATTGACGTTTTAAATAAACGTTGCTGTTTTGTGCCTTTGTTTCAGATCAAGCAGCTTTCAAAAAAGCAACCGCCTGCTGTCCGAGCATGTTTCGAGGCATGGAAGCGCGTATCCCTGCAGGGATATCGATATAATAAAGCGTGTCTCTTGGAGTGCATGATTTAAAGGATGACGAGCCCACGATTATACGAGCATTTGAGGGGCCATAAGATCCTTGTACTTCCCAGCCGTGCGTGCCTCCAAAAGTACATCAAGGTGTGCGACTACCTTTTCCTATTGAGTATAATTTAATCATTCGTATCTTACATTTGCAGGCTTTCCAAGCATCTTATGGTTTTAGCCATAAACTTCTTGAGTGTGTGAAGGAGAAGGCCAGTGAAATGGACGAAATGAACAGGCATGGTGTGCTAGTTATAGATGAGATGAAACTTTCCACTCAACTGGACCTCAAATCTACTACGGATATTGAGGGCTTCGTAAACCTGGGGAAGTTTACCGAAGCACAAGACAAGCACACAAAAGCTGATCACGGCCTAGTTGTTATGTTTCAGCCTTTCGTGGGAAAGTGGACACAGGTCTTAGGTAATTAGCAGTCATCAAAGCACTGATGTGTTTTTTTTTGTAATTGCACTCATGCCTACTTTCTTCATTTCTTTCAGGTGTCTTTGCTTGACCAATGGAAATGTCAAGTCGCCAACGCTGACAAAGATAAGTTTGGAAGCAATTCTTCTATGCGAGCCAGCTGGTCTACATGTGGACTACGTCTGTACTGATGGCGCATTATAGAACCGTGCCATGTGGCATAACATAGGTGTACACGGAAATGCTAAGCACGTGCGAAGCAAGGCGCCACATCCATGCGATAAGAATCGGTTTCTGCATTTTATCTCAGATTTTCCCCATCTCCTGAAATGCGTGCGAAACACTACGCTATCATTAGGCATGGCTTAAACACACACAAGGGCCGAGTGCGCATGCTACTTTATTGTCTTCATTATTTAAAATGTCGTGCATCTGGAAAGAAGCTGGTTTAATAACCATTATGTAATCTGGCAGGCTCATTGGGAACGTGTTGTAACAACATGGAAGGTCGACAGCAGTGCCTTGAAATTGAAAGTTGCACCCAAGTTGACATATTCACATATACCCTAGTGGATTTGAAAAGATGCGGGTAAATCTGGCCTTCAAATTTTCAACAGTGCAGTTGTGCACGCCATGGACTTACACAAAGAAAAAATTGAGCAACAGTACTTAAATCTGGAGCCAACAAGGGTGTTAATTGACGTGATGGCTCAAACAATTGAAGCCATGACATCACGGTTTCCAGCTGAAGCTTTGAGGTATGCATACAACCACTGTGCTCATTTTCGTGTGCCGGTGGTAAATGCTTTTCGTGTTGTTTCAGATGTGGCAGTGCTCAAGAAACTGCACTTAACAGCATGCTAGCATTTCTGGATCAATGGGAGGCCCATACAAAAGGGCTCGGCTTCTTAAGCAAGGGCAAATCAGAAGGTCTGCGTGTGACCATACATTGCACTAAAGACCTCTTGACGTATCTAACTTAAAAGGTTGGGTTCAGGTTCTCGATGACTTCCCGCCTCCGTCAGGACTGCTTGGAGCGTTCATTTGGTATTGTTAGACAGTCCAGCGGAGCCAATGATCACCCCACCCCTGCGCAGTTCATCATTATAAGGAAGTATGCAAGCTTATGCATTTCCGTCTGGTCCATTGAAATAGAAAGCATGTAATCCAAAGTGTCAATTTGTCTAATTTTCTTGCGTGTATGCAGGTGCATAAGCTTTTACAGCTTGGCCAAGAGCCCCAAGGGAGGAAATGCGTCCCCTGGACTTTTGGAGTCCTTGCTGTCCGAGGACAAGCTACTCCCAGAAAACGAAGAAACGGCCTTGGATGACACTGGACTACCTGCCGAAGTCGCATAAGTTGCCGTAGACCATGTAGACTATGTGGAGCAACGCAGTGGTGCCCGCCTGGTCTATTGCATTGCGGGATATGCAGCCTAATTGCAAGGCATGCAGGGACGCCTGCCTTGTGACAAAAGAAAGTGTGCCGCACCAATTGCCAGCAGACGCTTGCAAGCAGTGGGACATGGGGGGGGGTCTTCTGTATCCATCAGTCTGTCTATACAACCTCATTCAGACCCTCGAGGACAGATTCACTTGTGCATTTAGCGCTATGCCACTGCACGCAAAAGTTGTCAAGAATTCTTGCTTCTAGCAGTCAATGTGCCACAGATTGGCTGCAAGAAGCATTCCGCGGATCTAACAGGATCGGTGCCTAAGTTTTATAGCATCACACGTGTTCACTTTTTCCTCAATGGCTTAAATCAGTGTGTCAGTCACCACAAAGCCAAGCAGGTTAAGCCCTGCGTTTTGTAAAAATGTGATGCTCTAAAATAACTGTGTTATTTCCAATAAACATGTATTAAGTCACATGCGCTTTGTATTTTTTAGAATTTCTCCTCCACAATGCCGATATATTGCAAGAACATCCTCTCTCTAAAGTAAGATTACAATGCTAAATACGGGACTCATGTGCGGGCGACACATTCAAGGTTATTCCAACGCGCTGACCTTGCACGGTGATTCCTATGAACTATACTTTCGGCAAGGTATAAGCGGTGCTAACCTCGGCAAGAGGTGGTCGCAAAAACCGTCGCTGTATCGGCTGCGTAGTCTGTGCTCGTTGTTTCCATGTGGAATGAGAGCAGCGAAACACATCATTAAATTCTCTCGGCATCTGCAATGTAGAGAAAAAAATCGCGTCAGAGTCTAACGCATTCAAACGCAAAAACTAAGCGCTACCAAATCATTTGCCCGCTCGGAGATATGGGGAGGCCGCGAGAAACTACGGCGCCCTAAACGGCGCCCCGGCTGGCAGCGCCGTCACGCGGCAGGAATGCGTTATGGCGCCAGCTTCCGGAGGCCAGTCTTCACACCTCCCCATTCTAGCCACTCTAACGTGACTAGAGCGTAGTCTTTGACATTACTGTAAATGTAAGCCTCCTTACACCATTTTTTGTTCACCTTTTTTAAAGGTAACCTTTTATTTAGGCCGCAGGTGAGGAGGGAAGCTGCTGTGTTACAGGATTCAAGATTTTCAGGCTGGATAACTCGTTTCTAAGGTCTCGCTAGGGAATTAATCAACTCTGAAGCCAAAAAAAATTCTTCTACAGCTGATGTGATGGCCCAAATAGCCCAGTGTCACCTACAAAACGTGAGCGATTTCATTTTCTCCGCACATTTGCAGTGTTGTAAGTATGGGGCACTTGGCGGCTGTGAATCCTGGGCGCTACTGTGCAACAACGCGGCTGCATCAGGATTACCGTCATCGGTGTCATGTACGTCTCATTTGTGTGGCGCCGACGCTGTTTTCACGCGCATGACAGCGAAAAATCGCACACAAGAACACCGCAGTCATGGCAATAACAATTTCTATGCTTTACGCATAATGCACTCCTCGTCTGCTACAGTATTGCTCGTTCTGGCCGCCATATTACCTGCTCTGACGCCACTCATCTCGAAGTCTGTGTAGAGCGCAAAGCCTTGCACTAATTGCATAGCACGGCTGTTTCGCGATGGCTGAGTGCTTAGCGCGCTGAACTCCTAAATGTAAATTGACTCACTGGCATTGGCTCAAATCACGGTGGAGGCTGTTGCGGAGCAGTTTTCTTGTTCTTTACGCTGTGGCAATGGAAAAGCTGGGGGATGACGAAGGGGCGCGATAACGACAAAAGTCATCGTTGTGTGTTGTCGATGACGACAACGATCGTCGTCAGCGTAACGAAATGGACGGACGGACGGGGCCGACGGACAAGGCATACGCAATTTCCAGCACTTAAGTGCTCTCGCAATAAAAAATTCAAAAAATATCACCAAAAAATGAATAAACAAAATAATTTTCTTCCCGACTGCAACATCCACGAGAACGCACGTGTCCTACTTCCAACGTGTTGCCAGTCTGCTGGAAGGCCCATGATAGCGTCCCGGAGTCGGACAAGGCTGTAATACCTTGTGTATTTCTAAAGAGTGGCCTTGGTTTTACATGCATCGAATGGAATAGCAGAAGGTGATCTCCACCCGCCACTGAGGAGTTCGGGTGCCTTGAGAAGTCCTAACACCACCGTACCGATAAGCCATTCGCCCGTCTGCCGAACACGACTGCGATGTCCTCGTGAAAAGAGGGGTCAACTTTCACCCCCTGCGCCAGAGCTTGTATGCATTTCGTGCCGACATTTTGCTCATACTGTTCTTTACACCAACTTTGCTGATTCCTATACGTTCGGTTCTCTTGGTTGAAGCCAACGTACTGCAAGAACTCGATACTTGTCTGTACCGTCTCCAATTCTAGAATGATAAACTGCCGTCCAACATCGCTGCCTGAAAACGAGTGGTTCTACACTCTTTCGTAGCCTGCAGCGTGATAACCAGGATAACCACGGCGAAGGCCAACGTCAAGTACCGCAAAGAATTTTGGTGACTATCGAGTTGTGAAACTATTGTTAAGTGGCTCCCAGGCAGGCACATTGGCTACCTCGTTGTCTCATTCGCGTTGTGCCTTATTCTCGATTGATTGATTGCTTGATGGAATTTACCGTTCCAGAGCAAGAGAAAGACATATCTCTAATGAAATGTAGAGGCTTCTTTCTGCTGGCCTGTCTACAGTGTGTCCCAGCTAGCTTTAGTCAAAGTTTAAAAATATACGAATGTCACGTAGCTGGACAGAACCAACGTAATGTTGTTTGGCGTCGCTTGGACTTCCTCAGATTATCTTTTCATTCTACCTAACTACATAATTAGTATTAATTAATTAATCAAATTCTCAAATGTTATAATTTGATGAAATGTGTCAGTGAGGAAACTGTAGAGCAACATGAAAAACTCCTGATTCAACTTTCTGAAGCCGCATGCGTGCTATATAAACGTGTTTTTCCGAGCCTGAAAGAATCCCGCGAATACAGGCAAAGCGCCTCGATCGGCCAGTCGCGCGGTAATTTTGCGTGCATTTGTGTGCTTCATTCACGCTCAGAAAAGCACTTTTATGTAGCACGTATGGAGCAACAGAAAGCTGTATCGGGAATATTTCATGTCGCTCTACAATTTTCTCATTGACACTGTTAATCTAATTATAATATTTGACAAGTTGATCGATTAAATACGACTACTTAATGAATTAGGCGGAAGGAAAAATATAATTCGAGTATCTCTAAGCGACGGCAAACGACATTACCTCTGTTCTGTTCAGATACGTGGCATTCGCATATTTTTACACTCTGGCTAAAGTTAGCTGGGACACCCTGTATAGTCGCCTACATGCTTCTCTTCACGGCGGAGGGGATGAGTGATTTAAAGGCTCTAATAGAAAGAGAAAGAATGGAAGAAAAGTAAAAAAGAAACGTGACAAAGTTGGACTTGGAATTTGGTCTGGAATGATGTTCGGTGTGTAACATTAAGAGCAACACCGGGGCTATATGAGAGACGCCATTGTGGAGGGCTCCGGTTTAACATTGACCGTCTGGGGTTCTTCTACATGCACCTACGTGTACGCACACGTGCGTTTTTGCATTTCGCTCCCATCTAAAATGCGAACACCGCGGCCAGGAATGGAGCCAGTGACTTCGTGCTCAGCAGTAGAAAGCCAAAGCCACTGCGCCGCAGCGGAGGGTGCCTCATTGTCTATGTCTGACTGCCAGCGTCTATTTCTCGTAGCCTCATTCGTGTCTCATTCGCCATCTATTCTCACGTTCGCGTTATGCCTTATATCCGGATGCATCAAATGTGCGACACACTGTAACATTAGGGTATGAGACCGGGCCAGTTGGTTTTCCATCTTGTTAAACAGCGACAAAACGACACAAAGGACGGCGAAAAAGATGGCATGAAGGCAGGCGCTCGTCTTCGTCCCACCTTTCTTTTTCGCCGTCCTTTGTCTCGCTTAGCTTTGTTTAACAAGCCGCTGTACTGTGCCTGATGTTTTCGGCGCCTGTCAGTGGACTGTTTCTGTGTTTTCTTGCCATAATTTTAGGAATTACATTTTTGGTTCGCACTCACTGCAAGTGGGTCGCGTGAAGGCGGGCTTCTGTAGATGAACGAAGAAGTTCACTGCAACAAATATAAATTTTCGTTGGCACTCTCAAGAACTGCATTGAGAGGGATGATGATTACGCATAGGAGTGCTGTAATGATAGGATACTAAGATACAGCAAACATCGGCCTTGCATGTAAATCGCTTCCGCAGAATCACACTGTCAAACGTCAACTTCAATACTTCAATTCACGCCCTTTATTTACAAAAAAAAAAAGCGAGAGAGAAAAGAAACACGCACGTATTTTAGCCTTCGTGAGCCCGTTGTGCGAGCTGGAGAAACAGAAGCAGCCAAGGCCGCGCTTGTCGATATCATGTCGGTGAAACGATCGGCCGTGAGTGACTGACAAGCTGTGCTGAAGTCACACACGGACCCTGGCATCAATATTGTGTAGATGGCAAAACAAGATGTCAGATTTCAGCGTGGCAATTCCTTCAACAAGTTCGGAGTTCTAAATGTTTTTCATTGCTTGAGGGTACTCCGGATTGTGGGCATTGATGGCTCAAAGACTTGCTCAACATTGACAAAACCTAGTTCATTTATCTATTTTTCGGAAAACTCTTTGGCATTCGCATAAGGAGTTTTCCCTGAAAGATTAGCGAAGTTGGTAAAGTCGAAAAGCTTTATTCCGCTGTTATTTTTGTCGGCATTTCGAATAGCCTATGTGCTAGCAGAGCACGTTAGTGCCACTGATCTTTGCTATAATGTACTGGGATGTGTTGTGTTGTATTATAGCGTTTCGGAAAGCATCGTTTCATCTGAAGCGTTGTATTATAGGCGCTCAGACTGTTTCTTTCGGATCTCACAGAGGGTATTTTTGACAGCTGAGGATCGGGCTCTGACAAATGCGCACTTGTAACCCAATTTGCCTCGAATCTTTCCGCTGAGCCAACACATTGCGAAGGGGACGCTTGGAGTCGAGACGCGCACTGAGGCCATTTCTCCGGAAACCTTTGTGCAGAGTCAACCAGTGTATCGATCGGTGAGCGGCGTGGGTGCCGCGTCTATACACTGGTCGGCTCGGATACGACATGGGGTTCTCAAAGCACGGGACCAGGGCTTACTGAGATAAGCGAGTGCCAGAATTAGTTTCACCAATGCGCCTGCTGCCGCGCGCCGGCACGGCGCCAGTTCCTCATCTGCGTCTGTTTGGCGGGACTTAATTCCCTTGGAGGGCGTCCCGTATGGCAGATATACAGGCCTCTGGAAAGTAGTGCGCTTTTCGTCCTCATGGCAGAGTTTCTGATAGCGCCACGGGGAAACAGGTGCCGCTGACGCTTAAGCACTCGTCCTATCGCCATGCGCGTTTATGGACGCCTTGCTGTCAGAGTAGAGTCCCTGCTGTTTTAGTCAAGGCCAGGATGTCTCTCAAAAGAAACTGACACCTAGCTAGAGCCCTTCGCTGTGTGGTTTCGGTATCGCGAATGCACATGAATTAATAAAACAGACCAACGAAGAACGAAGTTAGTGAATTTCGGAAAAAAACAAGAAGTAAAGACCAGCCATTGCAATAAGCTAGCTCGTGGTCATTGCTAGGCAACTATGCGTTCATTGGTTTGCAAATTACGCTTTTTTCTCGCGCGGCGAGGAGATCAGAGCGTCGTCACACTGGGCATGCCTGTGCATCTATTTCTGAAGCAACAACAGACAATTCTGACGACGTTTGGTGAGTCACAAAGAAGTTGGAACGTAGCTTGGCGCTGTGGCATGCCAAATATTTCTCGAGGGAGGAGGGGAAATCGTAAACGACCTGCTGACCCCCATCTCTCTCTCTCTCTCTCTCTCTCTCTCTCTCTCTCTATATATATATATATATATATATATATATATATATATATATATATATATATATATATATATATATATATATATATATATATATATATATATATATATATATATATATATTATCTTGACATCGTACTGTTGATTCGTCTCGAGTGCAAGCTCCTTACAGCAACAATGTGTCTTGGCAGTGGATAAGCGCATAGGGGCACCCTACAGCAATATACGTATAATCACAACGCCTTACCATTTCGTGTATTCCGTGACGAAGGCCGGACCCCGGCCCAAACGTAGTAAATAAAGCATGGTTTTTTCGTACGTGCGTCCTCAAGCTGTATATATATATATTGTCAATGACTATTGGACTAAGTAAAAGAGCCTGAAAATTCGTCTGTAAGTTATTTTTATGTTCAACAGGCATAAGACCTATTTGTCGATCACACCTGGGGCATCAGCTCCAGGTGGTATGGATAAGTAGGTCTGTGGTAGCGCCAGGTGTGAGTCGTCAGCCGCACGACTCGGCGCGGCCTAGGCCAATCGCGTGAGGCGAAATTAAACGCAAACTGAAAGCGCGTTTCGAAGAACGATATCCAATTGCGCCCCTCGTGAAACATGGGGGCCCGAAAAATTATTTTAATTTGCCTTTATTTCTTTCAATTATATAAAATCTCAAGATGATACAAGGAAAAAGGCAATGAGTGCCTCACAGAAGTCTCAGATCCCGCCCAGTAGCAGCAGTACAGCGCACATCAAAAATTTGCATTCGCTACAAACCATTTTAATATTTAAACAAATAATTTTACTTGTTGTTTCAGTCTACAACATAATTGTATCACTAGTTTAGGTAATAGTAGTCTTCAGGCTATACACAATGAAGTACAATCAACATAAGCGACTTGCAATTTTCCCAAGAAAGAATGACAACATGTGTGCGACCTTGGAGAGTTACAACCCGATTTCTAGCGAAGCTGTTTCTTTCGAAGTGCTGCAATAAAAGTTTCAGTTTCCTGTAATTATATCGCACGTTTAAAAAAATTCACCGACGATTTCGATACTCCCGAATGCGAAATTTGAGCGCAGCTCTATACGTGTTTTCATTTCGCGATATATTGAGGCAAAGAACTTGAGAGAGACGTGCAGCAGAGTCGGCGATCGCCGAAAATCTGATCTGCGGGTCAAGCGCATCGGCTTTTATACATGACTCGGCGATGCTTCCAGTGTAATCGCTGGTGCCACGCGGGTTCCAGAAAGTACTACACAATTCGCGTCGCACTTACAATCAGATTACAAAACAATTGCAAACCATGACAACCGAAAGAGGCAAGAACGAGAGCTGACTCGAGCACACGATAGTACAGAACGAGCGGGTGGGCGGGTACGCATGACACTAGTTTCCCGCGCGCACGTCACTGAATGGGCCGCTCTCATTGGTCTCCGCCGTTCGCGGCTCTCGTCTTTCACATCCTGCTCTGCGTTTGCTCTTTCATCTGTCGCTGTGCTCGTTCGCGCGTTTGCGACGCCGACTCCACCGCAACCGATATGTGCCGCAGGAACGGGCGCGTAAGAGCTGCGCTCTAAATGCTGCCCGTATATGACTGTTCCGTTTGAAACCGTGCTGGCACGTAATGCTTTTGATCACTTCGTGTTCGGAATTAAAAAAGAAAGGCAGTGATTCATCAACACACATGTTAGTTTGCCATAGCATTTACCATGATGTCCCCCCTTCCTGAATCCCCCCCCTTCACTTAATTTTTGCTAGATTTGGTATCGGTTGAGTTGAAAGTTATCCCAGGGCAGCTGGATTAATGCTGCTTTGTTTGTAAAACACAATTATAAAGCTCGGGATTGCTTGCAAGCGCAATTTACTGCAAATGTCATAACTACTCCCCTGTCTTTGACGTTTACTTACATATTGCCCATAACGCGCCCTTTATTTTCGCCAAATATAAACAAAGTATCTTGTTTAGTCCACCGAAAACATCGCTGAGACCAAGTAGGAACATCTTGTGACGAGTGAAAATAGCGGAAAATACGGCAGCTCTGTAGTCCTTTTAAATGGATGCTTTTAAGTGGACCAGGAACCTAAATATTTTGTCACGTATTGCACTTACCATGACCCTCCCCTCCCTTTCCCACGAAATATAAACCGGTTGTGACCTACAGCTGTCTGGACACTGGGAAGCATAGCTGATAGCAGGCACATTACACGTTCTAAAACTCACCTATCGCATCCCTTTGACCCTCCCGTGGTACGGGGTAGCCAACCGGAGATAATCTCTAGTAGACCTCCCTGTCTTTCTTTTGCCTTTCTCTCTCTCTCTCTGAATAAGAAATTCTTTACAAAGGCTGTGTTTGATCCAACGGTATTTAAGTTCACACAGCGAGTTTCCATAGCGTACCACCAATTTTCGATAAGTTTGGTCTTGGTGGCTTTTATAGCTCTGCTAGGACAGCGGACTCAATTCTTACCTACTCGTTAGACACGCTCATAGCACTGTAGAGTGCTTGAAGACGTAATTTATTGGGAAAGCACCAATTAATGATCTATATTGAACTTTGCCTACACATCACTCATTACCTTGTTCTTACATTCACCAAACATAACGAAGTGGCCTCCTTTAGTTCAGTGAGGACATCAGGCTAACCTAATATTTGGCGCATGAAAAAGTAAGAAGGAAAAAAAATGATGGTTGAATAATTATTTGTAACGCTCTTATTTAGTGCAGTAGTGTAGCTCTTATTTAGAAACAGCCTGACAGTGAAATCGACAAAATCAGAAGTGACGCACGCAATCAGAAGTGCAAGTGCATGCAAGACAGTGTTCCATTGCATTGAAGTGGCTCTGCACGTTTGACCAAGGACATTTTCACGAGCAAACCTACGATAAGTCGCGATTACATTACAAAATTCGACAGTTATACCTCTAAGAGGTTTGCATAGATTTTTAATGATGATAAAATACTGAGTCTATAACGCTATGTATATAGGCTATCTCTAGAGGGAGATTAAATAGTTCCAGCATTTGATAATCCAACAATTTTATGCCATAAGGCACACCAGTCGTTGGGCGCGGCTGACCATAATACTTTATCCGGACTCGTCGGTCAATAGGTCTCATTAACGATGACTCAGATGAGGTCGGTAAGGTACAGTTGAACAAACAAACAAACAAACAAACAAACAAACAAACAAACAAACAAACAAACAAACAAATGATAGAGAGACTATAACAATTAAAGAATAACATGCGCATTCATGTCGGAATACTCATGAAATAAATCACGGGAGCACATACGAAAACACTGCAGTGGATTACACGTATGAGTTTCTCCTCCGTTATTCGACTGTAGGCATCAACCGAATAACGTGCCGGAATGCGTGCCGGTGCCTGCAGGGTGAGCCACTATATTCCCGTAAAATAAAAATAGTGTATAGAAAATAGTAAAAGAAAATAGTGTAAATAGTGTAGAATGACAAAAGAGGTAAAACTGACGAGTCGCGAAACGGTAACGACTTATTGTAAGCATTTCCTCACAACCTGACCATCGGCGGCATGCGGCTGGTTGTCACCGCAGGAGCTCAAGAAACAACGAAACTCAAGTTTCTTTCCTCCTTGCAGCTACAACTCGCAACGCACAGTTAGTTTATATACTGAAGGATCCTTCTTCACAGACAGCTATTGATGTCGAACTCAACGTCCCTGATCTGCATTCAAGCGCCTCTCTACGACCTAAATCCGCGCTCTACCACTGTAGTCCATAAGAGATCACTTGGGCCATCGCGGCAAATCAAAGGACAGTCTTCCATTAAACATCAGGTGAAGCTAACATGGAAAAGTCATCATGCTAAATCGATATAAAAAAAAAAACCTTTGTTAAGTGAAGCTATTGTCAAGTGGTTACTGCTATGCTATAAAACGATTCATCCTCTGCAATTCGTTTTGCAGAATATAGCAATTTCGTGCCTTCCCGGTAAGTCAACCCGACATGGAAACCACCACCGGAACAATAAGCAAGCGTCAATATTTTCTTAACTTGGGAAGTTGTCCCCACGTGAAAGCTTTTGCTTATTTCAATTTCTTATAAATCTTACTTTTTCGTTGAGGGCTTTTCGTTATTCGCTAGGATTTTAGGATAGCGAGCTCTTCAGTAGGCCATATTTTCCATAGTGTCGCAGTTAATAAAGCAACAACAAAGGAGGGTGACACACGCGCTTAGGCGGCGGTATTTTGATTAGGTAAGAAATAAGAAAAAAAACTGGACAGTTTCGCCAGAAGGCGAAGCATTAAAAGCGATATCAAGGTTTAGCGTTGCGCTGAAAGCGTCCTAGAAAGCTGGCGTGATGACGAGCACCATCAGTGGCGTTGCAGACGTGGACATGGATGGGGCACGAGCTGAGACCGAAGGAAAGCCATCGGCGTTTGTCGGCACCCAAGGAAAGCATTAGAGAGATTTAGCTTGACGCCAACTGGTTCACGTTTTTAGAGACACTGAACTGTTCGACAGATGCTGAATACCTTAGTGGCAATGAAAGAGACGCTCAGCCGGAGCAATTGCAGGCCTCGACGATCGCCAGGCTAAACCCACGTGTAGCTACAGCGCGCCACCACCACATCCGTTCCCTTCAGACCCGTGTACCCCCCTTGGTGTGGTGCGCGTACAGCGCTCATACCGACAGCAGAAGCCGGAACGCTGCTCTAGCTCTGGCAGGGCCAAGTGAGCGAAGCCAGCCGGTGCGTCAACTTGGCTTCGTTGCTTTTGCAGCCAAACGTACTGTCACGTCTCTGTAGATCTTCTAACCCTCCGCGCACGGACGCGTCGATATCGTGACGGCACGACAACGCCAACGGTGACGGCGCAAACGCGCCTCGAGCGTCCATATAATTGCTATCGCGATTATCACGACTATGTCACTTTCTCTAGTGTAGCGAAATTTATATCCTCCATCAACTTTTTTCATCCTAACCAACACGGTTTCCGTAAAGGCCATTCCTACGAGATGCAGCTCGCTTTATTCTTGCACGACATTCACTCATCCCTTGATAGTAACATACCTGTCCTTGCATTTGGCCTTGATGTCGAAAAGGCGTTCGATAAAGTACCTCATGCTCGTTTACTACTCAAACTCTCACGATTAAATCGACACAAATCAGTTCTTAGTTGGATTCAAGCATTCTTAACAGACCGTCATGAATTCGCCTATGTTAATACATATTCATCATCATTTTCACAAGCAGCAGAACTGCTTGTTGGCCTAGTTGGTACTTGCTAAAAGACATGTTTTTTTTGCTGGAATTTAACACACACAAAAGGAACACACATAAAGACAACACGGGTGGCACTTCCAACTGGTTTAATTTGGGCTGTGACCCATGAATATATATACACATACCCGCATGCGCTGGCTTTTCACAAATCTACGTTACCCAGCGGTCAAACAATCTAGTTTCCGTCTTATCTTATCTTATCTTATCCGGTGTCCCCCAGGTCATGGTCCTCGGGCCACTTCTGTTTTTAATGTATGCTAAAGACTTACCCCTTCATGTGTCATCGCAAATGCGCCTCTTAGCCGATGATTGTATTCTATACCGCCCTATAACAGACTCGTCCGATATTTATATCCTCCAGAACAATCTTCATCACATGGAAGAGTGGTGCAAAACTTGGTTAATGTCTCTCAACGTTAATAAAACTACTAATTTCATTTCACCGTCGTCGCAACTTTCCAACTCCTGAACACACCATTAACAATTGTCCTATAATTCCCGGTGAGTCGTTCAAATACCCCGGTGTTCACATCTCCCACGACCTAATTTGGACCAATCATGCTAATCAGTTTACTAATTCTGCAAACCGTGTTTTGGGATACAGCCGTCGCAATCTCCCCCTTGCACCTTCCTCTGTTAAGCTCTTGGCATACAACACACTACTCCCTTCAAAACTAGATTATGCTAGTGCAGTATATGACCCTTTCCAATTGACACTCCAAGCAGTCCAGAACCACGCGGCTAGATTCATTTTGAGTGATTACTCTTACCAAATATAGCATCACAGCACTGAAATCACAACTTTATCTACCCGCCCTGGCTCATCACCGCAAAAATTCTCGACTAAATCTTTATGGCAAGTTCTTTCACTGCTTGCCGCCTAAAAATGAACTCATGGTTCCCGTCCATCGCATGTCACGCAACACCCATGCAAACGCCGTTGTCTCTCCACATGCCCACACCTCAACATTTCAGCCATCATTTTTTATTCGTACTGCACGCGACTGGAATCGCCTTCCCTGCCATATTGTTACGATCACCGAACCTGCAGAATTTAAATCTGTCGACGAACAAATCACACATTCACGTTAACCCATAGGATGATACTGTATACTGTTACGCATCGTTATTATTTATTTATCACGCATTGTATTTACTAACTGACTTGTATTCCTTTGACCTGTATACGCCAATTTTACTGCAATTATGTTATATCCCTTGTACCCACCCCTCATGTAATGTCCCTTATGGGACCCTTGAGGTATAATAAACAAATAAAATAAAAAAAAACGTGCGCGTACTTAGATTCAGGAGCACACGTAGAAAACCAGGGTGATCAAAATATTATCCCATAGTATTTCATTGTGGTGCAACTCTTAGCTAAAGTGTACACTTGATACTCCGATATCAGTGACCCAGAATTTCCGTTACCTTGCCCTTTCATAAATGCCACCCTTCTAGCATTTGACAGGCCACTAAAGTTTATTCTTGATCCCCGTTGGGAACTTCATTTGGGTGCAGCGAGTAGATAGAGAAAAGAAAGAGTGAAGGTAGCAACGTTAACCAGGAAATCGTCTGCAGCGAGTAAGCTCAGTAAATGAGACTGGATGCAATCACATTATTTTCACTGAACTTTTGGTTTCTCTGTCACGCCGATGTAAGCTACATCCACACTGGCACATTTTCGAGGGAATACTTCGACGCGAACAAAGCTCCCAGTTAGCCTTTATATGTACGCTATACTAACGAACCGTGCATTTCAGTTTACTTTATATCTCCTAAAGACGGCAGCCGCGCACGCTTCCCGCTGTCTTGTTTGCACTGCACGTGTACCTAAGACAAAAAACTTCCGGTGATCGCCTAGAAACCGCGTCCACAGTGCTTCCTCATCAATCTGCTCATTGCTTTTGCGTTGTCCTCGACGGGGTCTCATTGCGAGTTCAAGTGTAGAGCGCTCGACTGGTTAAGGAACGCGTAAAAGTGATTGCGCGCTGGCAACACCATTTTCCGCCCTCTCATTAATACCCTGACGATGCTACAGCAGTGCACGCGCGGCGTCGGATAAGCGATTCGTCAAACGCCGTTTCCTCTGGCTGCGCCCGCGGGCGCCTAAGCACGCGCGCTGGCCTATAGCTCGCAGGCAGGCCTCGGCGGCTTCGCTGCTGTGTAGTATATCTTCGGAGGGCACGGCCAGCCATCCACGGCACGTGCGTTCGAGGCGCAGAAGACGCTTTCGATTACGGGCTCGCGCTCGCGCCGCATGCTCCGGTGGCTAAGCACTCATTAGTGGGTACAAATGAGCCTACGGGCGTACTCCTGTACGTGTCTTGTCGCTTTGCTCGTGGAATTCGCTTCTCACAACCCCCCGTCCTCGCCTTCGTCATCCTCTTTTTTTTTTAATCGTTTTTCTTCTTAAAGATCCGCTCAGCTGCCGCCTGTTTCTGCACCCTCGCAATCTTCGCTTCCGTCGCTGAACCATTAGCCACCACCCCCACCACGCCCCCTCTCTTCGTCCCGAGCATTCAAATTACATTTCCTGCCGGTCGAGAGAGCGCGTGTACACAGCAGCTCGAAAGCGCCGCCAGAAGCTGTTAACTCGACAGACGGCAGTAGTTCGGCGCTTCTGTCCTAATCTATACGCTGCAGTGGCCGAACGCGACTTCGGGCCGTGCGGCTCGAAGTCGCGTCTATAAGCTAAGCTAAATGAGTATGTGCTGTCCTCGAAAGTTCTGTCGGAGAAAATATTATCTACCGCGGGCAAGAAGACGTGCCGCGCTGTGGCGCCGGACAGAGCTTCAATACGTTTATTAGCTATGGTTGCCATGTGTCGGCAGTTTGTTATTTTCCTACTCTCAAAAACAAATGAAAGCGGAGGATAAGGATAGAGGGAAAGCGTTACGGAAATGCCGATTCAAATGCCAAGTGCAGCTTGAAACTTGGCTATTCTGACGAGAAATATGGAGATGAGCGGCGTGGTGCTCAAGTTTCAAAAGTCGTTTATGGCGGGTATAATTAGTTAAAGCCCGCGGGTAGCAAACTGGAGGCTTTAACTCTGGTTAACCTCCCTGCCTTTCTCTCATTTGTATCTCTCTCTCTATAGAACGAAGGCTAAATTGTACAGCCCTTGATATACGGAACCAGGCTAAAATATCTATCTGAGTTATAAACTCGAGGATATAGAGCGTCCTCGCGACTTTATTCGAAAAACAGGCTACAGCACCTGGATATTCTGAGGTGCTGGCAGAATTGGAAGTTTTGTTCGAAAGTCATCGAGGCGACCTTTCACTCACTGCGCACTTCGCTTTGTTAGAACTGGGGTCCCCCACTTGTCCAGATGTCTGAACATATTGCCAGAGACAATTGTACGACTCGCCTTCAGTAACGCTACCGGCCCGTGCCACTAAATGAAGGGCACTCACACTCCGGAGAAGATCGCGTGCCATCATGAGCAATTATTGCGCACATAGCTTAAAAGCACAAACCTAAAAAAAAAAACAAAATAAACAAATGCACCTTTGGACTATAACTGAATGAGCCTGCGTGCAGTACTTCCTACGATTTTCAGAAAGCAACAACAACAACAACAACAACAACAACAAAAATAAAAACCTTTAGCAAGCAGATCTGCAAACGCTTGAGAGCCAACAATTAATGTAGAAGCTGCAGTGGTTATGGCTTTTCCCCACATCTGCACTTTCATAGTCTCGCTTGAAGGGGTTCGTCGTGCGTTTCCGATGCTTACCTAAATTGTTACACGACCACTATACTGCACTACATGCCACAAAATTCTGTATATTCCGACTCTGTTTTCTCGCTACGCGGTGCACTGCAACATTCCCTATAAGGGAGCCTGCAGGCAGGCACAATACTAGCATGAAGGCTCTCCCACTATAGCTTACGGGGTCTTGAAACTCGAAACTCGCGCGATAACACAAGTAGTGACATATGGAGCACCGTGTGCGCCCGATATGATTTTGACCAGTGGCGCCAGGAAAACAAGAGCGGACCTACGCTAAAATCAATCCAGCTTGCGAGAGGATTGCATCTGCGAGAACAAAACCCCTCGGACACCTCATGGACAAGGGTTGGCACACGGACAGGTTTATTTCTACTTATCCGCACAGATTTTACAACTGATCTCTGAAAACTGCGACTCTGGCAGAATATTCTGCGCCCTCTGCAGTCGCTTCCTTTAAAGAAGATAAAAGCCAAGCTCACCGAAATGCGCATATTTAGCTAAAAAAATTCCATTTCACAACAAACTTTTTTTGCTAATATCGTTAGCATGACTTACGCATGGCTGAATACGTCGAATATACAGGGTGTTTTTTTTTTCTTTTAGACAATAAAGAATTAAAAAAAAGATACTCTAAGCGCAGTGAACGGGGTGGTTTTGCAGACGAGTTCCTAGGCGATGCGGACATACTTTACCACAAATAGCATGAGCTCTGAAGACTAATTAACCGGAACTCATTAATTACCTTTCTTCTAGTGCCTTGGGAGCAGTTGTCGAAATGGAAAATTTGGAGGCCGTCTCATTTTAATGCACACCCATTTTCTTAAAATCTTGAAAATCGTACTTCATTAAGGGAAAATGAGACATCCACCCCAACGTAGCTAAGTGCTACAAAGGAAACCCATACGGGTTCCTCGAAAGAAAAGCTTCGCAGTTGAAGTTCGTCCTGGGCCTTCCCGGGGGAGCCGCTCTACCATCTGAGCTAACCAGGCGGCTAGCAGATGGCGGGCGAAGTCGAATTTATCAACAACTCAGAGGCAAACGCAAGAGTTTTGACGTAATAGTTCTGCGGAAACCCGCAAGGTGGAGAGAAGTAATTATCCACCTTGAGGGTTTCCGCAGAACCATTACGTCGAAATCGTGCTTGATTCGATATATTCATAATCGAATTCCAAAGGTCAATCGAGGCAGTATCGAGACCGAGCGCCTGCCGCTGCGCCACAGACGGCAACGCCCCGTAAATAAGTGTGGGTTGAAACCTGAATGATAGCATGCCGGGGCAAATCCCGATCCAACACACGGCCGCGCATGCTTGATGAAGCGAAGCGTGACGTAGCGTCACTAGCTGCTGCGACCTGGCCGAGACCCCCGTTCGGTTTCCAACCTCCCCACGCGTGTTGTCACGGGGCGTTCCGGTCTGACATAGCGGGGCCGCTTCTTCTGCGCTCCCGCCACGCTCGGCTTCGATATTGCCTGGATTTAGCGTCGAAATTCTAAGATAAGTATCTCGAATTAGGTGCGACTTTAAATGAAAAAAAAATGAGGGTGCATTAAAATGTAACCACCTTCAAATTCACAATTTACAAAACTGCCCTTAAGGCAGTAATAAAAAAGTAAATTAATACATTCGTCAATTAGTTTTGTAAAGCTCACGTTATTAACGGCAAAGTACGTCCGCCTCGCATAGGAATTTTTCTGCAAGAACGCCACGTTGGTAGCACTTACAGCCTTTTAAAATAAAAAAATCTGTATTGCCTAAAAAAACACCATGTATTTTCTGACACAAATTCCAATTCACTTGAATGTGTCATTACAGTTATCGGCGAAAAATGGGCGCTTCAAGGTTTTGTTTCTTTTTTTCTTTGTTTTTAGTTGCGGCTGCTAGATACTCTGATGTTGACGTTCAGAATTGATACCCTTCCACGGGCTACCTATGTAGCAGTTAATTTTGTTTCCTTTTGCTGCAAATTAACTCACTCGCTTTCTGCTTTGCTAACCGGTTCCTCGTGGTGTCCCCACGTCCCTATTTCTCCTAGTTTTCTGTGCCTTTCCTGTTTTCGCTGTTTGTTTTCCTCTTCTATGGTTCATACGCGGGCCTGTTAACTCTACTTCGAGCTTCGCTCTTTTATTGGGCCTGTGGGCAATACTTACAATTTTTCCTTGCCTGTTTACGCTTTGTTTGTTTAATTTGTTTAATCGCCGGAGGCAACTATCTTTTTTGTTTTTTACCGAGTTGTGAACGAACGCAACATACTTATCAGAAATTAGCGCTAAACGTATTAACTCTTGAGCAGATGCAATTGCGCGGCAACGGGAGGACGAAATGGCAGCACCCAATCGTGGCACTTCTCCGTTGGCCCCATTAGCTAGGCGCAGTATATATATATATATATATATATATATATATATATATATATATATATATATATATACTTTCGCGAGTTACCTGAAACTCCATCCATCAGTTATGATGAGCATTAGCGCGGTGGGTCGTTCTCTGAGCTCGTGCATAAACAGACTGTTCAAAGATGCACCTTTAGCACGCCATTTAAAGCGATCCAACATAAAGTGCGTTATCTTCATATGATCATGCATGACAGCTCGTGGATGCAGATGCACAGTATACTTATACAGACTGCGCGTTCCCTATATTATTTCATATCGGAACTCCAGATCCTAACTTATCGTATTTCAGCTAGTAATACAGAGTTAACTTTGCTGGCGATGAGGTTGCGATTTTCGAAGTTGGCAACCGAACTCACGCTAGTGGATCCCTAGGTGCTTCCGCACCGATTCATGCCTGCTGCAATCATTGCTCACGGAGAGTGTCATAAGGGCACTTTTCCGTTTGTCCTAAGCACTTTCTGCCGCCCAATCGGGGGATCGCGGATACATGACGTTATCGGTGCTTGCCATTAATGGCGTTCCCTGCTTTTTGGCATACACTTGCATCGACGCGCCGGTATACCCCTGCGTGTTTTGTAAAGCCCAACAGGCTTCTGAGGTACGCAAAAAGAACCCTGACGCGTTCGCCGCACCTTTTCAAACGAAGCAAAGTATTAAGAAAAAATAGAAGAATTACTCGTTTTTTGGACGCTTCAGGATAATGGATCTCGACAATCAACTTTCGCAAGCATTTACTACGCTTGCTAGATGCGTTTTTTATATGGCTGTGTTTCGTTTTTGGGAAGTGTTGACTTTACAGACACTCATTTAAGCTATCCTTTTCTCATATTGTCTCTCTTGCTGTTCACTTCAAGGCGCCCTCTGTGCGTTTATGTGCACGGCCACTTTCTCCGAGTCCGTATTTGGCAACGATCCATATCATATGCTTTCTTATTTTTTTTATAATCTGTCACGCCGTGTGGCTGATCCTGGAATTACTGGATGCGTGGTTTCGAATGAGCCAATGACGAAGTGGGGAAAAAAAAGGGAAGTGAAACTGATTGTCAGAAAATGCGACCCATCTTTAATTTCTTTGGTTCATGGGAATCCTATGCTCCGTAGTTTTAAGATCTGAGTGGCAGGTGCATGCGTGTACGTTTCCCAGTTTTGTAATTATTTTTGGTCTAAGTATTCTGCTAAAACACCACGGACCATTAACTAGAATTTGCGAAATATTGTGTGAATACGTTAAATATAGCCTAAGGCGGATGTCCAACGGGCACAAAGTTCAAGTACACTGAGAACAGTGCAAACAATAATGATATTTTATAATAATAATAATAATAATAATAATAATAATAATAATAATAATAATAATAATAATAATAATAATAATAATAATAATAATAATAATAATAATAATAATAATAATAATGCAGAACTGCAGCAAAAGAAAAGAGCTACAAATTTGCATGGGTTAAGGCCGGAAAAATTTTCATGAAGAGGGATGTTAATGCACTACTGATCCGAGTTAAAACTCTCGCTGAAATTCTTAAAATTTGATAAGCAACTTGGCAGTGAGTTTTTCCTCTGTCTCAAAATTTCAATGAGTTCAATGGTTGATTTTTTACCAGCCGTGAACATGATTTTATTAGTGTCGGAAGACTACGAACATATCGGGTGGAATTTATGGAGGTAGCGGAATCAGTCGCAAATTTAGTCGATGCACTTATAATAGTAGAAACAAATATACCAGAGAATTGCACTAAAATGTATAAACTCAAGGCTTACAAAGCCCATGTTATGTCACGGCACAAAAGACGAGGAGGTGGCTTAGCGTTGTTTGCTAAGACAAAATAAGATACTGTGGATACGGACATTTGTTTAAACCAAGCCAAAAGCCTGCCAGCAAAAATCACGCTTACTAGCACAGAATTGTTGCGCTTAGCTATTTATTGTCTTCCTAATAATAGCGTCGCAAGGTTCTGGCGTGAAGCTGAAGAAATTTCAGAAGGCGAAATAGCAGCAGATCCGATTTGTTTGGCGGGTGGTTTAAACATTAATATATTGAACACTAGTTCACCTATTGTGCCTGATTACCTTTACATTTGATTCACATGGGGCTTACAAATGACTATAAGTCAATCTACGAGTGAAGAACTTGTACAAAATAGACTAGTATCCTCATGTGTAGACCACATAACAATACGAGCAGCGAATTATTCATTAGCGCCGCGTGTCATTAGGCAAAAGATCGCGGATAACTATATTGTGGCATGTCGCCTTAGTGCACAGTTACCCTTTCCCGGAAAGGACAAGTCAGAAGAAAACAATAATTGTTATCAACTGGAAGGGCACATTTTAATAGGAAAACAATTGATGACCGGATGACCCAACTTTAACGAGATCACCAAACACTATGAATTGGGAAGGGCCCGTTTCTCCCCGGCACACTCCTCGCTGAGCAGACGGCAAGTGACGGCATGGCACCTCTTACAAACAGATACATATCCGAACCCGGTGACCTACCACCGCTACCACCCGGACCTTTACACGGACAGATGTAGATTATGTCAAGAAAGGGCGGACCTACAACATATGGTTTGGGCTTATACTCGGACACCCACACAGAATAAAATAAACAAGACCAGCGAGCAGTGGGAGACCGCGTTGCTCAGGTGCGCAACGGAAGACCAACTCAAGGCAATCCAGCTGGCCGAAGAGGCCGCCATGGCCTAAGGGCTCGAGGCCGTCATCTGGGTAGAGAGGCCGAGGTCTCAAATCTCTTGTGCACAAAGAAAGTTTATTCCTCCTCCTCCTCCTAGCATGTACGCAATAACTAAACAACAAAGAAAAAATTATCTCTGGTTTTCGACCGACATAATGAGAGCTATTTCCTACAGAGACTGGTTGTGGAAAACGAGCAGGCGTGTGCCGAAAAATGAAGACTTGAAAATGGAATATAAGATTGCGAGGAATAAGGTCGTTGCCCTCTTGAGATCAGCAAAACGGCGGTCAAATAAAGCACACAAATATTCAGCAAGAATTTGAGCTTTAATAAATAAGTTCCGAGGCAATAGTGTCGCGCCTACGGATTTCTTAGAATCTTTTTCAGAGAAGCCAGATATAGTGGCGGGTAAGTTCACTCATTATTTCACATGTTTGTCTAACATTATGCAGTCGCAGAGACACAAACTGTTCGCTCAAACAAACTGTTCAAGCATCTGCTTTTTTGCCCACGTTGTCGAAGGAAGACCTGAGGAGAATAATTTTCAGTTTCAGACCTTATAAACAACCTGGTATAGATGGGCTGGCTGTTGCCACACTAACAAATTTTGACACATTAGCAGACACACTGCTTTTTTATTAATGGTTTTATAAGCACCGCATCAATTACGGAGACGTTAAAAACAGCGATTGTTAAGCCGATGTATAAACCAGGAAAAAAAATGATGTTGAAAATAAAGACCTATCTCTATTTTGCCTATACTCGCCCAAATACTGGAAAAGTTTCTGTTTGATTGTATGACTTCCTTAAAGAAATTTTCGTTCCTAACACCAAGAGAGCTTGGATTTATTGCCGAGTGAAGTACTATCACACTGTTAGAAGAGTTCACCGATTAATTATATTCTGCTCTAGATAAGAACCCGTATAGTTGTGCTTTGTTTTCGGATTTAGCGAAATCGTTTGAAACTGTAAACCATGGCAATTTATTGAAAAAGTAGTTTCGTGCGGGTTTCAGCGAACCCTTTTTTATCTTCGTTATAATTATTTGCATGACAGGTTACAGGTAGTCATGGGTAGTGAAGTAATTGTTAGCGCTATGAAGCGTTTAGGTAATTGCAAATAATTATTTAACACGAGAGGTACTATCCTAAATATAAAAGTGTCAATGAGTCATTTGCAGGCACAGTCAAGGGACATCTAGCTGCGGTATTTTCAGCGACCTATTACTTGCGTAATAATTTTTTCCGACTGGTAAATAAACTCCGCGAAGTATGGTGAATACCACGTGACTGCGCTCACACCCACATCATAAAGTAGCACCCTCTAACAGGCTCCTATTTAGTTAGCCAGAACGAAATAAAGGAAATAAAGAAAAAAATCGTGATCGAGCTAATGCCTTATCTGCCGTGTCCCGGCCGAAGTAACACGTTGCATTTGGTGTTAGTGGGAAATAAACTGTGGTAGCTGTTGTCTTAGCGTAAAGTGCACGGACGGTTCTTTCCTCTTTGTTTTTCGCCACGAAACCCATCACCGCAAAAACGAATTGATAATGTGAGTGCAAAGATTTAAAGGTCCATTTTGTTTCATCCCAGTCGTCATGTCTTTCTCTGATGAAGTAAAACATGACCCTTGCCATGGGATCTGAAAAAAAGCAACAAGTGGAAGGCCGAAAATATATATCAGTAATGGAAGTGCGGCGGTATACCAAATGCATCGACTATCATCAGAAATTATAAAAACCTGAGACAAATCGGCAGCTTCCAGAAACAGCGGGGGAGGACTCTATCTTTGAGTCCTAGCCTACACACGGATGTTCCAGCATTTATGGCCTCAAACCCTCACACTAGCGTTGGGGACCTAACCGCCCAGGTACCAATTTCCAAGTCGTCAGTTTGGAGGATTCTAAATCACTCGGCCTTTCACTCGTACGACCTTAAGCAGCATCAATGCTTGGATGATAGGAACCTGCAGAATCATCTAGATTTCTTGAACTGGGTTCTCACAAAAGCCGATGAGTCATCGGACTTTTTGAGCAACATCATGTGCAGAGATGAAGGCAATCTTTGCAGAAACGCCCAGGTAAATTTGCATAAAGCACACTTTTGGAGGGACTCCAATCTACACGAGGTAAAGCGCAATCGGCACCAGTACCAGTGGTTCCTCAATGTCTGGTGCGGAATTTACGCCCGTACTATAATCGGTCCCATCTTCTTCGATCACACACTCACCGGACAAAGTTACGTGGCCGAAATCCTTGAAGAAGTGGTGGATGAGTTTATCAGCGAAGTCCCGCTGTCACGTCTTCCACTTCTCTGGTATCAGCAAGGTGGGGCGCCAGCACACAGCAGCAGCCGAGCTCGAAACTGACTGGATGCGACTTTTCATGCGCAACATTTGGGAGGCACAGGCTTGTAAATTGGCCGGCTAGATCACCTGACCTCTCTCCGATAGATTTATTTCTTTGGGGTTATGTGAAAAATCGTGCTTATATGATAGAGACGACGACATGAGATGAGCTCGAGGCAAGGATAATAGATGTCTGCCGTAAAGTTCCAACGTTGATCAACGAGAATGCCACTGAAGATGTGATAAAGTGGATTCATTGCATGCATTGCAGAGCGGCGCTTAGGCCGCGTTATCAAGGGCCTTTTCTTATCAGTGTGATCAGTCGGATTTGAGAGACGGGTATTAAGTGTGACGTAGAATGAGGGGAAGGAATAGCTGCGAAGCCGCGAAATCAAGGTGATGCGCTGTCTCTTCGGGTTCGAGACAGCAAAGCAGTTGCTTTCAATCAGCTTATTTGAAGGCGCTGCTTTATGGTGTGGGTAGGAGCGCACTCACGTGGTATTTTGATGCTTCGTGGGGTTTCTTTAACAGTCGGAAAAAAATTAGTACGCAATTAGTATGTCGCTGAAAATACCGCAGTTAGATGTCGCTTGGCTGTGCCTTTAAATGCCTCATTGACACTTCCGTAATTAGGACAGTACTTCTCAAGTTAGATAATCAGTTACAATTACCTAAATAAATCTCATTACCGAGGAAATTACTGGCGGCGGCTCCACTGTACTGGAAAACATATGCACTATGTTTTCTTCGAGTAACGCAATTGCACTCCTTTAAAGACTTGGTGCATGATAATTGGGACACCCTGTACAATTAACTCAATAACCGAAATGAGGCCAAGCCGGATTCACTCGAAATCAGAATCACCAGCAGTCAAAAGCAGCAGTGCTTATACACGGACTCACAGTGAAACAAAGAGAGAGAGAGAGGCTGCAGTTTCTCCGGAAAGGCGAAGCTGTAGTAGTGATAGCGAAGCATACGACAATTCCGCGAAGTAAGATGACACCACCGAGAGACGCCAGATGCTTGGTGATGTGAGAAGACGCAGGCTGTGGGTAGAGACCACTATTCCTTCGCGCTGCAGTATTTTCGGCTTTTTCCCGTGCTTTACTGGGAGACGCCGCTCCCATTGCCACGACAATGGAAGTGGAGTCGGCAGAACGCCGACGCGACGTGACTGCTTCGGCAGGTACCGGCCCGAGGAAGAGAAATTGCCCACCGAGTCAAGCTGACAGCGAGGACACTGTGTTGTACTCCTGCTCAAGCGATGACGCCTCAGATGACGAAGGCTTCGAAAGAGTGGTACACCGGAAGGCCAAGAGAAGAAACATCAGCGGACGGTCTTCGTCAAGTAATCTACCGTCGTTCCACAGCGAAGGCCATAGGCGCACACAATTCTTTTTGTGCCGGACACACCTGCCGACAACCTCAATCGCCTTAATCGACAAGCGATTTCCGTTTCTCTGGAGGCTCTTGTCCCAGGAGAAATCAAAGATATCAGAATTAATACTCGAAAGAACGTCCTGGCTATTGACGTCCACAACCGAAGCGCAACCAATGCCTTGATGGCCGTAAAGCTCCTGGGCAACATCAATGTCCACTACCTCATTCCGCAAGACAACGAAACCACGGCTGGTGTTGTTTATGACATTGACACATCCATTAACGACAGGGACCTGCCAATTTTAATCAATCCTGCGACAGATGGTGTTGCCTTACTACAAGTTCGGCGCCTTGGCAAGTCGACCTGTGTAAGGCTCGTGTTTAAAGGTGACTGCCTACCATCACATGTAAAGGTCGGCCATTTTCGGCATGTGGTACGACCTTTCGTACCCAAACCACTTCAGTGCAGAAGGTGTCAAAGAATTGGACATGTGAGTGCTGTCTGCCGAAATACAACGATATGCCCACGATGTTTCGAATAACACGACACTGACACTTGCCGTGCAACAGAGCTCAAGTGCCCAAAATGTCAAGGATTGCACGCTGCATCTTCAAAAGACTGTCCACACCTAAAGAAAGAGCAGAAAATCTTGAGAAAAATGGCCAGAGACGATCGTCACACAGAGATGCTTCTGAAGCGATAAGGCGACATCGCTCCCGGAAACGAAAGTCTATGAAATCCTCTTCCGGTTCAAGGGAAATGTCTCGTCCGCCAACGCCACCTCCTGTTCCATCGGTCTCCAGTAAGAGCACGAATGTCAACGAAAGAAGTGGCCATGCTTCATCAAGTGAGGCGTGGCCGTCACTGCCGAGGACATGCCACGCGCCAGAGCCACAGCAAATGACTCGCCACTTGAAGTCAAATGTCACTACATTTGACCAAATGCAAGACAAGGACTCACAAGTGATTGCCATGCTCAAATCGCTCACGAATGTCATTCGTCTACTACTGACGAACATTGGGACTCCGGCTGCTCGTAGCGCACTGCAAGTATTGGACGCGCTGACTCCCGTACTTGAAAACATCGCATAGCACAATGGCCCGCCCCTCGCTGCCTTTCCACAAGGAAATCAAGAAAGCATCTTTACTGCAGTGGAATGCCCGTGGTCTCAAATCGAGAATTTTAGATTTTATACATTTTGTCTTCGAAAACCGTTTTCCCATGCTCGTAATTTGCGAACCGAATGTGCAGAATGGTTTACGCATTTCTGGCTATGAGGCATTCATGTCCTCTACCTGTGGTGATGCGAGCAAGGTAATTGCATATATTAGATGTGATCTGACTTACGTGTTGCACCAAGTCCCGCCTCACGACGACAGCCAGTACGTTTGTTTAATCGTGAAAACAAATAAGCTTACGTTCACACTCGTCGCTGTGTACATTGCTCCTTCAAGTGGCTTCGACTATAAACGACTGCACGATGTGCTATCAGCGACACCCGGCCCTACGATTCTCACAGGAGATTTTAATGCTCACCATCCGCTTTGGGGGAGCTTGAAGATGGACTCCAGGGGAAGGCGACTAGCATCCTTTGCCACACAGCACGACATTTACTGCCTTAACGATGGTAGTCCGACATATTTACGCGGGCTTACGTACAGCAGCTGCCTAGACTTGACCCTGGTTTCTCGGCGTCTTTAAAGAAACGTGGAATGGTTCACAGACATCGAATCACATGGAAGCGACCATATTCCGACGTACCTGAAGATCAAGGGACTATCGAAATGCTCCTCCATGACGCTCCGGCGAATTGACTGGTCGGCGTTTCGGTCGCACGTGGAGGGAGTATGTCAGCAAGGGAACCATTCAAGTCTGGAACACGAAATTCAAAAAGCCATGCAAAGGGCTACGCGTAGTTTCCAGCCTTTCACGAAATATGAAGAATTCGAAGCAGAACTGCAGCGACTACGAGCAATTCGCCGTCGGGCTGAAAGAAGATACAGGAGAACTAAATCGATCCTTGATCTCCGAGAGGCAAGGCGGATGCAAAAGAAGATTCAACGTCGCATCGATGCACTACAATCTCAAAGATGGAAACGTTTCTTTGAGTCGTTGGATCCACGTCAGCGATTATCTCAGATATGGAGAACCGTGCGTGGGCTTCGCGTATCACCACAACAGCGTGTTCCTTTCAAATCCCTCGCTTTGCACCAAGGTCGCAGCGAAATTGACATTGCTGAAGAATTTTGCTCAAGACTTTCCAGCTTGCAGTTCCAACGCGCAATTACACCATGTGCCACTCCTGTGCCACGGGATTCCCGCATGGATGCAATTTTTTCGCTGGAGGAGCTTGAAGCGGCACTGGCGACTTGCAGGCGCTCTTCCTCACCTGGCACGGACGGGACTTATGCGGCGCTCGCCAATCTTGGGCAGAAAGCACGACTCATGCTGCTAAACCATTACAACGAGTCTTGGCGCAACGGTTTGGTTCCACGTGAATGGAAATGCAGCTGCTTGGTCCCACTTCTCAAACCTCGTAAATCACCGTTAAACTTGTCATCGCACCGCCCCATCGCTCTGGCGAGCTGCATAGGGAAAATAATGGAAATAATGATTTTGACGCGCCTGGAATGGTACCTGGAAAATTACAACGTGTACCCAGATGCTATGTCTGGCTTCCGGCATGGGCGCTCATCCATAGATAATGTCATCGATTTGGTTACGTTTGTTCAGCATCAAAAACGTTGGAAAGGACTCACTGCTGCATTATTCCTAGACATTATTCCTAGATCAGAGAAGTCCACCATCGACTAGTTGACGAAGGACACTATATAATTATCAGTGGTTGCCTAGTCACTGTGGCATACATGGCAATGATCGAGCAGACGCAGCTGCCCGATCTGCCCATGACGGCGTCAACTGCGTTGCCATTCCTCTTTCGAGAGCCGATGCAGCGAAAAAACTTTCCGCACTTGCGCGTGACCTGACATTAGCCCAATGGAATTCATCCGATTTCACAAGTGCACGCCTCCATACCCTGGACCCTAATTTACAGCTCCATATTCAGCCCGAGCTTCCACGACGTGACTGCACCCTTCTTGTCCGTCCATGGCTTGGAGTAGCATTTTGAAATGCCTACTTTTTCCTTATCGGAATGGCCAACAATGCGGGTGCAACATAACGATCGAGCATCTTCTTTGTCAGTGCTCTCGTTTCAACCCACAAAGGGCAGTCCTCTCAGCCACCTTAGACAAACTGGACAAACGCCGAATGACAGAAAACAAGATCCTTGGAACCTGGCCTACGCGAACATCAGCGCGATCCGCTATGAAGGTGCTGCTGTGATACTTGAAAGACAAGGCACTTTCTGACAAATTGTGACTGTACACTGTGTGACGTAGGACTGTACGGTGACACTGCGTAAGTCTAGGAACGCCTTTGCGGGCTGCGTGACAGTGCCCACAGAAATAGTTCGTGTGTACGTGCGTGTGTGTGCTTAGGTTTTTTTTTCTTTCTTTTATCCTGCTTTCTTTCTCACCTATTGCATCCCCGTGGCCCTCCCCCAGTACAGGGTAGCCAACCGGAGATAATCTCTGGTTAACCTCCCTGTCCTTCCTTTGCCTTTCTCTCTCTCTCACTCTCGCAGGCTGTGAAATTGAACTGTCTCCTACTATGAGGTCTTGTAAATACTTATATATATATATATATATATGACATATATATGACAGTGACAGTATGTATGTACATTTTTTTATTTATTTATTTATTTATTTCATACTGCAGACCTAAAACAGGTCCAAGCAGGGTGGTTAAACACAACAATATTACAATGCATTATTCAATCAAGTAAGGTGGTAAGACACAACAGTAATACAATGAGTCAAACAATTTATTTTCAAACAAATATAGTCAAACAAATATATAAATATATACACATAATAACGCCCCCCCCTCCCGGAAAAATGAAAACTTTCCGCGCTTATGGTGCTTCGTCTTACCAGTGCGGCAGCGAGGAAGCTATCGCACACGTTCTTTGCCTTCGCCCCCGATACTGCACACACAGGCGGTCACTCGTGACCACGCTGGCGCGTCTTGACGACCAGCCGCTTTCGGAGCAGACAATCTTGGAACACTGTCCTATGCAGTCGTCACAGCACACGTTGGTCAAGGCACTCTTGAAATTTTTGCGTTCGAGTGGACTAGTAGAGAGACTCTAGTTCTCACGGACTTTCCCAACCTTCTCGATTTGTTTTTCGTGCTTTTACTTTTTCTCTCCGATATTATTTCTGTCTTTCATTTCCCCTTACCCTTCCCCCAGTCCAGGGTAGCAAGCAAAAATCTTTTCGGGTTAACCTCTCGGCCTTTCCCATCCTATTTATATATATATCTCTCTGTTGATTAAATAATAATAATAATAATAATAATAATAATAATAATAATAATAATAATAATAATAATAATAATAATAATAATAATAATAATAATAATAATAATAATAATTATATCGACGCCGCAAGTACTACAATGAAAATAAAAATGTAAATATACACTTGCTCCGTGACAGCAGCAGGTGTTTGCGCTCCCGTTTTGCACGTGGCCTGCGCCCCATTTAAGCAGGGCACCTTGGATAGTGCAAGCATTAAAGTGTACGTTAATGGACATCAAAGTAGTAGGTTGAAAGCCGATGTTTTGCGACAAGAAGGGGGTCGGTGGGGGGGGGGAGGGTGCGACGGCCAGCACAATACTTATCGCGAACATGCTTTCGAATGCGCGCGCGTTGCATTACTAATTCGTATTGCTAACCTGGCGATTCAGATAACTGTGCGAACCAATGTAGTTTACTATGTAGTTTTTGTGAATATTTGGTTGTTTCAGGCGAAGTAACAATAAGAAAAAGCTAAAACGAAGGGTTCTTGTAAGAAATCCATGCACGGCTCTATATGTCGAAAAGTTTTAACAAAATATACGTATCGAACGTTCCTTGCGGTTTACTTGGCACATAGCGTCGAAGTTCCCAGACAGTCTTCTTAGAACTTGACATGGATGAGCCAGAATCAAACAAATACCCGCCGTGGTTGCTCAGTGGCTTTGGTGCTGGGGTGCTGACCACGAGATTGCGGGATCGAATTCCAGCCACGGCGGCCGCATTTCGCAGGGGGCGGAATGAGAAAACACCTGTGTGCTTAGATTTAGGTGCACGTTAAAGAACCCCAGGTGTTCGATATTTCCGGAGTCCTCCACTGCGGCATGCCTCAGGATCACAAAGTGGTTTTGGCACGTAAAACTCCATAATTTAATAATTTTAAGAATGAAACAAATGTTTGAGCATGGGGTCAGGTCAAATGCTAGTACTGCATATATACAGATATGCAGATATATGCAGATATGCAGATATATATGGTCACCAAGATATTTTCCCGACAGGGGCTTCTTATTATACATTGTTTTTCTCAAATTGTAAACGCCGTAAATTAATTGAGTACGCAAATCGATATGTAGATTTATCTGCGCGGCACGCATTTAAGCTTTCCGAAGCTAAATTATGTTTATATATTTTGAATGCGCTCTTATTCTGCGTCGCTTGGAGCGTGGCATATGGCCATCACTGCTCTTGAAGTTTCCGATTCTCCATATAGTGTTTTATCTCGAAGCGCTTCCAGAAAGCCTAGCATTGTACGCGCCGTTGTAAACCAGACAAAGACATGGCTCGCATAAGCCACGGCGTATGACAAATATTACACGCATCGCCACTTAGTCGTTCGCAAATCTGCGCTCGAAGTGAGCGCCATTGAAGTTGCCGGCTTTCTGCAGTGGTAGAGCATCGCGTTCTTCTTTATTCTCGGTTTCCCTTCGTGTCTATGCTCCGCCTTTGCTTTGGGCAGCAAGCCACTTCGCCCCTCGATCCACTTCATGTCGTTGTATGCAGCTTCTCCAATACACTATTCTTTCTTTATTTTATTTTTTTTGCCGCCCTTTGTATCGGGACCTTTCAACAGTTTTTCATTCAAGCTTGGTAACCTTGGCACGCCCCTGTGGGCAGTCCCACGCATGCTTCGGCCACGCAGTCTTACGCAACGTCAGCAATGGTACGCGAATCGTGAATTTGTATCCATGATCGTCTATGGACGGTCTGTGAACGTGCAGTCTTGCACTTTTTAGGCAGCTACCTTTGTAGGATATTTATACATCAGTACAGGAGGTTGAAAAGAAAGTACTATCATAGGCCAGGCAAAACTGCCTGCGAGATTTCTATAGGTGCTTTGTAGGACCCTTAAACCTACTGTATATTATGGCGCTGCGGGGGACTGCGCCGTGCTAGCATGAAAAAGAAATCATGCAATTATAAAGTCCTTGCGATCAAGTTTCTTGTCGCAATGCGACAGAATAAGTATGTTTTAGAAATAAATCGGTTATGCAGATTACCGTGATCTTGAATCGAAATTTGCGCTTAGTTTCTGAAGTTATTGGCGGTTTGGTTCGCAAAATGACTGTCGCAGTGAGTACAAACGCGACAAGGTTCCTTCATGCAACGCTTGAACCTTGTTCTGCTCACACAATGCGTTGCATGCGGCAGAAACATCCCCTCCCGCTTCGCTCTCCGGGTCACGCAACAGCATCTCAGAACCAATTTACTATAGTCTACGTAAGCTACCCGTTCTATGAATTCCTCTATACTTTTCACTCATACTCCAACCCCCCCCGCTTTTTTGTTCTTTTAGCTTAGCAATGTAAGCAGCCGCGTAGTTTTTTATCCGGTCTTTTCCATCTTCAGCGCGTTCCGCGCTTCACAATTTCGCTCTTTTCCCGTTGTTATCGTTCCTCCGGTGGTCGTTCCGAACTGCTCTCATCCTTGTATCACATATATATCCGGGGACTCTAGCGTTTCGCCGTTGTGTGTGCCGATGCGAAATGCCGTCCCTGGCAGTAATAGCGCGTGGCAGCGTTTTCTGCGGGCGTTTTCTTGCTCGCACCGACGTCGCGTGCTGCCTGAATCTATGGCACATCGCCAGCATTGGCGTCTGATGTACTCGTCTTCGTGCTCTTCCTCTCGTCCTTATTGTTACTGCTGTATACATGTGTGTTACGCGCGACGTTCTTCTCTGCTCTTTGCCCCTTCCAGCCTCTTTTATTTCTTCACTACTTTATATTTTTTCTCTCTCTCTCTTTTTCCGGCTTCCAGCATTGATGAATCCCAGATCCCGTCGTAATACTATCCCCCTCCCCACTTTTTTTCTCTGTAATTCTAGAATACCGGGAAGTGAGAGTGCCTGCTCCCGTTAACGCAATGCAGAATGCCAACATGCCTCTACTCTAAAGAAGACATTTTCAATGCATGACATATCAGCTTTCTTTTTTTCTTGCTTAAGATCTACTGTGTTGCTTTTCTTTTTTTTCTCTCCTCCAATTTTGTTTAAAAAAGCGAACTTGAATATACCTTCTGGATCGTTCACTGCATTCGCTTTGCTTTGACGTTACTGGCAATCTACGCCTAGCGCAGCGATCATGAAAGTGTTCGTTACACCTTCCCAGTGCCGTACTTCTTAAGGGCCCACGTGCCGCATTCAAATTGGCCAATGAATATACTATATGGTTTATGTGGGTAAAGGGTGTGCCACTCACTCTCTTAGCCGCGTTTTAGTGCCAGTTCAGCGTTACATGCTCTACTCATTAAGTTTATGCGCAATTTCTTTATGGGAGATTTTCCCAGCGTGATGTCAAGACCGCCAAATTGCGTGTTTGCGACTGGTGTTACAGTGCGTGCAGTGTTTGTTTTATTATTTTATTATTTTCATTCTGTTTTCTGCTTCTTTTGATACGTTATTTGATTACATATTAACTAACATTACTACATATCACACAGCAGTAATTATGGAGCGCAGCATAGCGGACCCCTATCCTATATTCCTGACTTTAGACTTAGAAAATTCTAAATTTACTCAAAGCAAAGAGAGAGTATGCTTGACTCCGGAAAATTTATTTCCATGATCTAGTCGATTGACTGGACTGCAGTACCACTTGTCCCGCGTTGAAAAAGGCCTGTCGGTTATTTTTGAGTGAAGTTACAAACTGCCTTCGCGAATGCACGACCGACTACATTTATAGCAACTGATTTTGTTTTTTATTTCCCATGGGATGCACTTAGGTTTAGCGGCACATCAAAAAACCCCATGCAGTTGGTCAAAATTAATCCGAAGTCCTCCACTATAGCGTGTGTAATAATGATATCGTGGTTTTGGCGCTTGAAACTCCAAAATTTCACTTTTTGAAGGTTCCCCTAGGAAATCGTGGGCGGCGAAGGCGCTGCTTCGATGTGCCCTGAAGACAAATCGGCTTCATAAAAGACATTGTGAGCCATTAAACTCTGAAGTTAAAATTCCTTAAAAAAGTATTCTAAGGCACTTGCAGCTTTACTTAAGCGTGAAACTTTACTTAAGCTTGAGATTACTTTAAGAAAAAAGAAACTAAATAATGGGAACAATACGAGGCGGAACTGGCAGGTTATAATGAATTTTTAAATAACGAATCTCCGCACGCTGAGAAAGAAAAGAATGTCACGCAAACATATTCCCGTCCTACTGACATTACGAATGCCTTCAGGGAGCATTTTAGTTCTACTTGGTACTCTAAAGTACTAGATCCACCATTACCAAACTTACATCACCATCCTCATTCTTTCTATTTGCGACTAACGTGCGCAGAGAAAGATTTTCATGTAACATCCTCACTTAGCCTACTGGATATCTGACCTATAGACTCTGTTCTCTAATCTCGTATCAAGTTAGTTTCCAATGAACTTCTATCAGAGCAGACATTGTCAACAAGATGTTAAAAACACGCACATTTGTCGATTCTTTGAAAGTTGGCAGAATAACAGCTGTTGACGAGAAAGGCAGTCGGGAGCTCACCAGTAACTACAGATCTATCTGTACTCTTTCATTTATTGAGTAAAATATTTGAAATACATTTTCATGCACGAGCAAGTCGTAGCGCGGACAGGCAGCAAGGACACGATTAAGCACAAAAGAATAGACTCACGTGGTGCTACGTGTCTGCATACTTTTGTGCCTTTTTATACACGTTTAGAATACTACCTAGCCAAATTCAATCTATTATCATATAAACAGCATGATCTTCTGCCAGGTTACTCAAGCAAATTTGTGATCCTAACTTTAACAAATAAATTTAAAATGTCCTTTGATAAAGGTTGGATTGTTGGGAGTGTATTCGATCTAACAAAAACTTTGACACCATTAACCTCAACATTCTTAACCATTAACCATTAACAGCATACAGTAATAAAAATCGCATTGCAGAGAAGTCTTGTAACCTTCCTCTTACCCGTGACTAGAACCTTAGCCACTAGACTATTAACTATTTCTCGCAAGGCTTATCTCTCAGTCACGCAGCAACATAGTGAAGGCGTTGCATTAAAGAAAATATCTCTTTCCCTTTCCACAGTGCAAGGTAGCCAACCGGGCTCAGTCCTAGTTAACCGCCCAGCCTTTCACTTATCCTTTTCTCTCTCTTTCTCTCTCCCCACTAGCACGAGTAACGTTGAAAATTTCTGCCGAAGTTTACTACTCTAATAAGCAAAATTTTTTTCATACGTGTGCGCGCTTCGCATTCCAACTGCTGCGAACCAATAAAGGGGATTTTTATGGAGGCTACGTTGTAAGGCGATAAATCATAGATAGCCAAGCTTTGTTCTGAGCACTTTACTTCGGCGTCTGTGGTACCACACGCGTGCCGTATAGACTGATTCGAAACACGACACCTTGCGCATTGCTATTTATTTCGTGCTTTAGCTCCAGCAGTCACTATCGCCACCTGACTATGCGCCACGCCTTTAAGACTGCAGTGGTGCACGCAGGGGATATTGCAGCACCGTTTCCGCAAAGGAGATCTTGAGTGCGCGTGCTCCACTTTTTGGCTGCGCCGTGCGTAATTCTGCCCTTACCTCCTTGCTGCGCACCTCGAAGCCAGCGAGGACGGATATAATGACGGGCTCGCTAACGAGTGATTAACGTTCCTCGCTGCTTGGAGAGTTGCTCGCTGTTGAAAATTACGGTTCGCCTGCTCGGCCGCTCGAAGCTAATAAATCGCCCACAACTGCCTGGCACTCCACGTTATACTGAACAGCTTTGTGCGTGCAGGAAGGCGCCGTAATTTACAATCAGCGGAAGCGTTGCACACGACGACGGGGTAAACAGCGCAGGACTGTCGGAAACGTGCGCTTGCAGAAGTCGGCTCTTATTAGAGATCCGCCACGGTCCTTCCGCATGGTGGCACGGGCCCATGCAAAGTGGGCAGAGCACGCAGCACGCGTTCATCAAAGGCGCAGTCCGTGTCGAATGCGACGCGCATGTCGAACTCCCAATAACCTAACCAATGCTCGCTTGTTCGCCAAAGGTGCAGTACGAGATTAGAGAACGACAGAAGGAAAAACGAACCAAGAAAGCATAATGAGGCCGCGTGAGGAAATGCTGCGGGGGAGAGAGGAAAAAGAGGGATGGGGGCAAGGTCGATGCGCAATTGCCGCAATCGCGCGTTGTAGAAAAGGACAGGGCAAAACAGGGTGAAACGACGAAACAGGGACAGGGCGAAATGAGTCGGCACGTGATGCATGAGACAAAAGCAAGGTATATATATATATATATATATATATATATATATATATATATATATATATATCTATCTATATATTAACTGGAATTTTGAACGGACCAAGCGCAATTCGAAAGATGGGAAGCACAGCTTCACGATTATCTTCGGTTTATTTGCCCCAACAGTTTCGATCGGTGGACCGACGTTTTTCAAGGGCTACAGTGAACTCTTGCGACACGGATATATATATATATATATATATATATATATATATATATATATATATATATATATATATATATATATATATATACGAAACCCGATATGTGAGACCCTGCATACTTCACAGGAAGGCGCGACGCGCATTCGCTCGAATTGGGAGTGGGACTTGCAGCTTGCGCCATCGTTTCTTTGAATCAGGGCGGTCGTTACGAAGATTCTTACACGCGCTCTGCTTGCTAAAGAAAGGGAAGCTTCCTCGAGGAGTATTTGGATGCATTAAATTGTGCGCGCCACTGAAAACGTTTTTAGACGTCAATCAAAAGGAAAGAACAGACAACGAAGAGACAGAGAAAGGATACGAAGGAGGAACCGCACAATAATAAATAACGGACACCTGCGCTCCGAAGCTGTCTGAGCATTGCATACGAAATTACGTTACAGCAGCTTCTCGCCATTTCTTGAAGTGCTATCCTGCCCTAATGCAACAACAAATAATTGGCTCCACAGCCTGCACCCCGAATGCTGCTTGCCCGTGAGGTGGACCTGGTAGCTTAAAGAAATAAACTTGAGTTTCTCTTTAGCGCCCCTATAGTGTTATTATGCTTAAGCTATTCCATTCCCAAGAGCAGATATCAATTAATCGCCATGTTGGGCATATTGTTACCAAAGCGGCTCAAGCCAATGGGGAATAACACTTACGAACGATAAAGCTTTGTAAATTAAGCCTTAGTTTTTTATGAATGACATTTGGGCTAAAGGGGAAACGCGCGTGTGTCAATTTTGGTGGGCGCTCGCATCCTTCTGTATGCGCGCTGTATGCTTAACATTACATCACAGTTCTACCCTTGACACGTATACGCCGTAGAGTTAACTGGGGCCCAATTCACAAAGCTTTTCGTTCGTAAATGCTCGTAGCCATTGGCCAGCTGCGTTCGCTAAAATAATGTCCATCATCAGAATTGCGGGAACTTTTTCTTACCGACAGTTCTAGCTTACGGGCCCTGATTTACAGGGATTATCAGCAATTAGCCATTATAATCCGTGCAATAGGAAACCCAATGACATGAACATATGCACACAAAAGTTTGCGTCAAATTTCCGCAGTCACACCTAGAGAGATCCATAATTTGAAAATGGTACTCAAGAATTTCTGTTTCATTTCAAATTTACACGCATATACAATTTAATATTGCACTCACTCTGAGCACTTGAATAGAGACAGCAACAGACAGAGTGCGCCTATAAGATCTGTAGTAATTGCTTGTTTATTTAAATAAATAGATAAAAAAAGGAAAAGGAAGGGAAGGAAAATTGCTGCGGAACGCAGTCACTATCTAGCGCAGTTTGCTCAGATCTGAACCGAGGTCAGCAGTGAAAGGGGGAAGGGGGGCAGGGGAAGGGAAAAGGCAGAGGATAGAGGCAAAGGATATTTATTCTGTAGGATCTGAGTACAAAGCGTTTTTTACATAACATAGGCCGAGTCAGAAGTGCTGCGCGCTCTTGCTCGGGAATCAGGGCCCGTATTAAAAAAAGATCTCTTACGCTAGAATTGCTCTTAAGAAAAATTTTAGCCAATCACGATGCCGGACAAATTTGCGAAGGTGGTCTGTCAATGGCAAATCACACCTGCAAACGAAAAGGTTTGTTAATTCGTCCCCTGGTGTGCTATGCAGGATGGCCAGAGTTTCTCACTCGCCGTATAGTTTGCTCGACGGGAAGTCAGTGATGAAGGTGCCACGGAACACGCGAAAGCCACGTGTGTCAACACAGGCGCACCCTGCCCACGCCTCTTACTCGTTTCGAACACACGCATAGACTGGGCAATCTTATTCATTACCAATTCCAATTTTTTTCGCAAATTAATTCAAAGTAGATACACCTTGCAAACTCACCGGCTGCAATATATTAATTGTCCTATGTGCTGTAAAATATTTAATTAGCAAGGTAATTAGTCTGACAATTAGCTTATTATGAGTTTCGATTTCGCATGCAAGTAATCTCCGCCGCTCCAAATAATCCAGCTCAAGGACTAGAATCATCTTACCTGCAACAGATTATTTCTTGTAAAATTCCATAAAACTTAAAAATTATCAGCCCGCATAGATAAGCAAATAAACTTGGAGGCGTGAGGATGGTTGAATTTTAGGCCTCGAGACCATTAGCTGATTCAGAACATGCACGGACAAAGGCTTCGTGAATACGGGCTCTGGAGGAGTCATACCGTAGACAATCAGGTACTGTTGAAGGAATTGAAGAAGCGCACGTGTGTCTTTCTGCGCTAAAGAGCGGTGAGGCTAGGCTCCCAGGACCTTGCGGCGCCGATCATCCGCTTCGCGGCATGAATGTTCTCTGTTAAGTGTTTTTAGAGCGCAGCTCTTAGGCGCCTGTTCCTGCGGCGAGCGTTGGCGCCGTACCTCGTAACCAAGCGAATGAGCACAGCGAAAGATGAGAGCGAACACGGAGCGCAGCGGGCGATGGAAGACGGCGAGAGGGAAGATAGCGCGAGGTGGCGGATGCAGCGGGGCCTTGAGGCGAAAAGTGGAGGAGGAGGTTATGACGAAAGCCTGAGAAGAAAAGCGTGGTGCCGCGCAAGTGGGACTATGGCGACGATGGCCACGAGATGGCGCCAGAGTTAAAGTATATGGTGTTGTACGTGCCAAGACCACTTTCTGTTTATGGGGCACGCCGTAGCGGGAGACTCCAGAAATTCGGACCACCTGAGGTTCTTTAACGTGCACCTAAATGTTAGTACCACGGGTGATTCCGCATTTCGCCCCAATCGAAACGCGGCCACCGGGGCCGGGATTCGATCCCGCGAACTCGTGCTTAGCAGCCCAACACCATAGCCACAAAGCAACCACGGCGGGCTTGACACCAGGCTAGCGCGCGTGGTCAGGGTGTCTCCATGCACTCGCTTCGCCTCCACTCCGTTCGCGGGGGCGCGCACGTCGAGGCACTGTGCGCGTCGTCTGTCCACCAAAGCACTGCATGAACGGGGGTCTGTCGGCGGCGGCTGCTGTGAATCGCGCCCACGCGTCAGCCGTGTGCTGCCTCTCGCGATCTCCCAATTAGCGAGGCAGTCGCGCCACGCTTCGCTCAGTTTGGAACGTGCCGCACGAGACAGATTGTCCGCGCCAGCCACATTAAAACACGTATAGCGCTGCGATCAAATTTCGGGTTAGGGAGTATCGCAATCGCCGGTAAACTTTTTGCATGCATACTGCTGTGCTGCAACGGTACTTACTCGAATTGAATGTCAACTGAGAATGACTATGTTTCAATTTGCAAACCTCATTACTTGCTGTGGTATATGTGCTTATTGTAACGTATAATATTCTTTCTGTGAAGGATACGTGAGCGCGACTCGACATTCATTTACATTTATTTTTTCTTTCTTTCTTCGGGCTGTAACAACTTTGATATGTACTGTTTGACTAAGCGAGAAAGAGTGGCTGGCATCCCCTATAAGGGTTGAATCATCCCGCGATCAATAAATAAATAAATAAATAAATCACTCAGTCAATCAGTTACCGTGATCAGGAACAACCCTAAGTTAGAGAGAGAGAGAGAGAAGGGAAGACGGAAAGGCAGGGAGGTTAACCAGACTGAGTCCAGTTTGCTACCCTACACGTGGGGAGGGGAATGGGGAGTGAGAGAGGGAGAGAGAGAACGTAGGTGTAGGATGTCTATAGTCGGGCACTCAAGTCTGTTGCCCTCAGGTAGCGAAAAAAGCGCTCGAACTGCTTTCTGGGCCAATGAGCTGTGAGGCCAGGCTCCCAAGATCTTCGCTTCCGTAAATGGCCTGTCATCCAGTCTATTCAAGGCACACTGGAGAGTCGCACGTTGATTATCAAAGCGAGAACAGTGGCACAGAAGGTAATTGATGGTCTCTTCACACTTGCACTTAGCGCACATTGGTGAATCCGCCATTCCAATACAATAGCTGTAGGAGTTGGTGAATGCTACTCCTACGCACAGCCGACACAGCAGTGTTGCGTCACGTCGTGGAAGGTTCGCTGGTAATGTAAGTTTCAGTGATGGGTCGAGGCTGTGTAAACGACACTTAGAGTTCTGTGGTGTATGCCAGTAACCTAACGTGATTGTACGAGCGAGACTGCGAAGCTCTCTTGCAGCGTCGACTCTGGATGAAGGTATAAGGAGTGTCGGTGAGCCAGCCTGGGCACGTCGGGCAGCGTCATCGGCGAGGTGATTACCAACGATGCCACAATGTCCTGGCAGCCACTGAAATATGATATCATGTCCTCTTTCAGATGCACAATGGCAGGTTTCGTTGATTTGTGACACCAGCTGTTCATAATTGCCACGTCGTAAACTTCGCAAGCTCTGTAGGGCTGCTTTCGAGTCACAAAATATTGCCCATTTGTTGGGCGGTTCTTTTTCAATGTATTCGACAGTAGCGCGAAGAGCGGCCAGTTCAGAACCTGTAGATGTCGTTACATGTGAAGTCTTAAACTTGATGACGCCCGATTGAGATGGTAGAACAACGGCGCCTGTAGAATTTTCCGAGACGGAACCATCCGTGTAAACATGAATTCGGTTAGCGTATGAACAATGCAGAAGTTCCAATGTGATCTGCTTGAGAGCCGCGGTCGTCAGGCTAGCTTTCTTCACTATGCCAGGAACAGCAAGGTACACTGGAGGCTTCTTCAAGCACCACATAGGGGATGGCGTTCTTGTTGCGGGTGAGTGCCTCAAAGACAAAGAGTGCCGGTTAGCCGCAACTGATCTGGAGAACGCTGCCTTGGGTCTTTTCTCAGGCAAGCGAGCGAGATGGTGGTCAGGGACTCTGGATATATGGCGAACATGCACCCGGAGTGCGTCGATATCTATATAGGTCCTTATTGGGTGGTCTCTCGCGGTGGCAATTGTTGCCACGGTTGGAGCATTTCGAGGTAGCCCTAGACATGTTCGTAGGGTTTGGCCTTGAATGCTCTGTAGGACATGGATGTTAGTTTTGTTAGCATTGGACAGCATTGGTGTGCTGTATCGCAAGTATCCTAGGATGAGCGTCCTGTATAGTTGAAGCATAGATGCCACGGATGTGCCCCACGTTTTACCGGCAAGAAACCTTAATATATGGGAGATAGAAGTAAGCCTCTTCTTCAAGTATGTGATGTCGGGGCTCCATGAAAGGTCTCTGTCTATAATAACTCCTAGGAATCGGTGAGTTTTTGCGTAGGAAATTGGTTGGTGGTCAATAGAAATGGGGTACCAGGTCATGGGCTTGCGGGTAAAGGCGACTAAGGCGCACTTCTCGGTCGAAATGCTGAGGCCTTGCGCACGCAGGTACGATGATGTTAGGGTCACTGCTTTTTGGAGCCGTGCACGCACCTGGAGACGTGTAACTGCCGAGGCCCATATGCATATGTCGTCAGCATATATGGAAAGGTTTACTGTATGTGGTAGAACGTCGGCAAGGCCAAGGATTGCAAGGTTCAACAAAGTGGGGCTAAGAACCCCACCCTGAGGGACGCCACGGTAAGTGTAATGGTCAGCAGTTCGGCCATCTGCACTGTGCACAAAGAAGGATCTTTTGAATAGATAGCTCCGAATCCACCGAAACATGCGTCCACCAATTCCATTATTTTCCAGGGCATCAAGGATGGCTTCATGCGTTACATTATCATAGGCGCTTTTCACGTCGAGGAATAGTGCAACCGATATACGCTTGTGGTGTTTTTCTTGTTGTACAGACATGACTAGGTCGATGACGTTGTCAATAGAGGAACGGCCTCTTCTAAAACCAGCCATGGCATCGGGGTATACGTTGTGGCGCTCCCTAAGTTAGTGCTCCACCCCGCACGCATACATGAAACAAAAAAGCAACACAGGAATATAATTAGAAATACCCCAATGAATAAAAAGATCAATACTAAAAAGAAGAATGCGCATGCAACAAAATGTAAAAGAAAAAGAAGAAAGTCCGTTGAACCAAAGTGGGATATTATGAAACAATAACGCAAAGGTTGGAATAAAGCAATGGCAGGGAGTTATGAAAAATATCGACATCATTAAAATAAGCATTATAAAGACTCCGCATTCTGTGAACGGTTGAGTGTTGGTGATGACAGGCAGGAGCGTGGAAAGGTCTATGTTTGAGGAGTTCGGGGCAGGTCAGGATACAGTGAAGGATATTAAAAAAAAACAGGTCACCAAGATTACGTCGGCATCTAAGTAAGGCATTGCCAATAATACAACAGTGCTGGAACAAGATCCAGTGTCCGTCTTAGCAAAGCGGTGAGGATATATGCTTAGAAACTTTTCCTGGAACCGTTCTACAATGTCACTGCTGTATATAGCAATGCCATTCCAGACGATTGATACGTAGAATACAGATGGTTGTGTGCAACTAGCGGAAAGTTGTAATAGAATTCAGTTCCCTTGATAGTCTGCAAACAGTGCCCAGAGAGCGCTCATCCCGAATGGCAACGCGTTTAGCTCGGGTGTGAGGTTGTACTAAAGAATATATTCCGAAATCTTTGATTTCACACACCTTACGCAACGCTACAAAATCTATAGAATAACAAAAAAAACCTGCTCTTTTGCAAGTGAAAGTCATTACTTTGGTCTTTGCAGCATTCAAGGGGAGGTCATAATCTCTGAACCATTTAGAAAGCGAAAACAGGTCAGACTCAAACAGGTCAAACAGGTCAGAACACCAAACAACACAGCCCTAGATGTAGGAACCGCCGTGTGCTGCTGGCTGACTTTAGCGTTAAAATCTTAATGTTTATATAAGGATGATAAATGGGCAGCAGAACAATACGCCACTGCTTGGACTTCTAATCGTCTAGAATCGAGAAGGCAGAAACACTTTCCACGTTTACTAGAGCGCTTGCGTATATGCTTCCGAAATTCCGCCGGCCGGTCGGAGGCACTGTTTTCCAAGACTGCAATATATGAGTCGTGATCCCACTTATAGAGGCATTTGCAGACTCTGAAGAAAGCGCAATTCTTCTCTCCATTCATTAGGCGCAGGACTTCTTGATTTATGCTGCACGCTATCTTTATACATTAGGGTAGTTATAACTTCAGATGAGAACCAGTGGGGATATTCATACGTTTAGGGCTCTACTGGCTATTTGCATTGTCGCATACTGCTCAAAACAAGCTTCGTAAACTAATCTACTTGGTCATGAACATTGGTTTTGTCTGTGACCAGTGGAATTGGTGGTCGACAAGAAACCATATAAATCAAAATAATCACCATGCTTGAAATCAAAGTGAGATAATTCATTTATGCCACTGGAGGAGCTCTGCCTCAGGGCTGGTACAGGTGCAGCTATATTTAGCGACGGGTGAAACTCATCGGGACGCACAAGGGAAATGTCCGAATGAGAGACATCTATAACTTGAGCATTCGAGAGGCAAAGGCCTAAGGCATTACCAGAGGAATTGGCAATCAAGTGGTGTTGCTGAAGGTGACAAAAGGGCAGAAAGTTCAGCAGTAGCAGTAGCAGCATTTGTTCTCTATGTAATGACTGTAATGTGAATGTTGAGCGTGTTCCAATGAATTCCAGGTGTATTAAAATCACCAAGGACTATCCTGTGCTAGCTATGGGAAGGTATTAAAGCTTAAATAGAAAAGATTGCCTCATAAAACAAGACAGGGAAAATATTAGGCAGCAGATACAAAGACACAATTAAAAATGTTTCATAGCGCACTATAGGCTGACTTCTAGGCAAACAGACTCCTGTAGGTTTTCTATGTGATTGTGTCGAACGCATCTTAGTGAACTATCAACAGCAATCAGTACGCCACCAGCTTGGAGAAACATTGCAGAAAAATTCACGAGCTTTGGTGTAGCCCACGAGTGTTATGGCAAAAGATGTCCAAATTATACACCACTTTGGTCCTTGGAGGTTATCTCGGAAGCATGAAGCACGTCGTCGTGTAACACCCCATGGAACGGTTTGAACATGCATCCCATTGGCCACATTGACGGGTCGTTCAGGCGCTTAAATTCTTCATCATCGACGGCTTCATCGGCGCAGACGTGGAACAAAACATACGAATCACATTTCGTCTTGAGGCGTTTGCAGGCAATGGGCCATGCTGCGACGTCTGAGAGGTGCTCCTTCAAATCAGCAGACGACGTTTTAGGAGAGAGCCTGGACACAAAAAATGGCGTTTGGTTGCGGGGCGCTTTTAAAGTTTAAACCACCGATATTCGCTTGCTCTCCGAAGACACAAGGCAGGGAAGCTGACGTTCACTCTGGGTTTGCTTGGAGAGCTGGTCAACGGCGGCAGCCCTCGGCGAAGCAGTCCAGATGGTCGCAGGTGGTGCGGTTGGACCGGCAGCGCAGCAGGAGACGGCGAAGACGGCTTGCGCTCATGAAACAGGCGAAGACGGCTTGCGCTCAGCACCAAGCCCATCACGCAGGGAACGCACCTCGACCCGTAGCGCACTTAAGCCTGGGCCTGCTGTGGGGATGCCAGCGCATTTTCCCTGCGCAGACGCTCGCTGTCACTCCGTAGCCTCGCCACTTCAACGCTGAGGAAGGAGATTCCCTCGAGCGCCTGAAGCAGAAGGCCACGGAGGGCAGCCATGTCACCGACTGCCTCGAAACAGGTCCCAACGAGAGGAACACTCTGTGCAGGGGCCGCCGATGGGGAAGCAGTATGCGTGTAGTCATACCTAAGCCTGGCCGCAGGAATGTTGGCGTTCTGGCACAGGTTACACGTGAAAGCCCTATCATCGGACTTCAGAAGCTCGAGGTCCTCCTCGGGCCATGCAATACACTTTACGCATGCACGTTTTCAGCGAGAAATACTGCGATGAAGCTGCTGTTTGCCGTAAAAAGGCTGCGAGCATAGAATACACACGTCCGGTACTAGGAGCCATCTTGTAATAATAATAATAACAATAATAATAACAACAACAACAACAACAACAACAACAATAATAATAATAATAATAATAATAATAATAACGTTTTAAGATTACAGGACCGAAGCTTCATGTAGAACATTCAGTGGCAAGGCACATCAGAGATTGTTAGTGCTTTAGCTATTTGCATTCTTTGGGGGGTCGGTTATCGTTGTCTAATTTTAGTTTTCCTTCTTTTCCCTTTTTTATTCCGGTATAGAAGCGACGCTCGAATATGCGTTTAAGGAAATGTAGACGCGGCATTCCTTCATTCCTTTCTTGACGGGTGGGAGGGTAGGGAGGATGTTGACTCGTACGAGAATTTCCTTTGTTCTTCGTCATCGAAGTAAAGGCTGTATTGTGGTTTACTTTACGGCTGCAAACGCCTTAAACCAAACAGACCAGCTAAAACCTCTTGCACCATCACAATGCTGCAGGTTCATTAGCCGACTTTTGTAGCTGCCGCCTTGCTTCAAATAACTCGAATAATTTCCCCTTCAGTTAGCTCTTGTCGGCACATCGCTTTTTAAAAACCTCCCTGTTATGTTTTCGTAGCCTATGTGCAGACAATATTACCAGTGCAAGCTTTTTGTCTCACTTCAAAGTGTTTCTTTCATTACCGGCTGTTGTGCGGAGGGCAACAACACTAGACGATGCGACGCACTCCTCGCCTGGGACCATCACGTCACCAACTTTCCCATTGCCAAGTTAGGTGTGACGATAGCTCGAATGCGATAAGCACTCTTACTCGACTGCTGGCGTTCATGAAAACACTTGTGTGACGTCAGGCTCTTAAGCCCGCAAGCGCTGAGCTTCATTTAGGCGATGTTGCACCGAGTCGGACCACCTAAATGCCGGCCTCGTGTGGGCAACTGCAGGCGCGTTACCACTTTTCCTAAAGTGGCGAGCAACTCAGCGCTGCGATCGTTCGCTCGCTAGCACGACACATGCGACACGCTAACTGCTCAGGCCTGCTGTGTGGGTGCCCTGTGCCAATAATTACGGTTGCGATGACGCAATGGCATCGCGTAACACCATTGCGCTTAACGGCACTGGAAAATATCTTTCCACACCTCCATGTTGTAGGAAACAACTCGCTCAGTGACGATAGCAACTTGCATAACTCCTCGCCGTTTGCTCCTTGTTAGCATTAGTCCGCGCTTGTATGGGCGGTGTTCATTCTGGCGCTTTCGTAAGAGCTCACACGAGACAATCTGGACAGCCGCGTGGCGTAACTCATAGCGGGCCCGCATTTCACGCGTCCGCCCCCCCTCCGTCCCCCCTTTCTCTTTCCTCTACCGCGTGTTTTGCAAACACTTTCAAAATTTTTTAAAAATTGCCTGCGGCAGATGCAATAATTCTAGCCCGTGAGCTAGAATGTTGCGTTAACTGTTTCCCTTTTCGGTCGCATTCCTGCGCCGCTATCCTTCCGTTCACAGGTAGATGTTACCTATGAAATTAAAGAAAAAAGAAAAAATCGCCAACGATTAAGATACTTCCTAATGCGAAATTTGAGCGCAGCTCTACGAGTGTTTTCATTTCGCGATATATTGAGGCATCGCACCGACCCCTGCACCGACTGGCAAAGCCGCTACTCGCAACGCTTCCCGGCTACTGCAGCTTATGCAGGGAAAACTCACCGGGAAATGATTGCTGCGAAGCTTTGCGGGAAGGCGAGCGTTATGGTTCTTTTTTTTATTTAACCCCGTAAGGCTGGGTGCCACCACTGCTGCCGATGCGTGGACGTGAGCGCCATACGGTGACGCTTCAAGGTGGCTTCCTCCACTGTCCTCATCGCGCTGTCTTCGTTTTCGCCGTCTTTCATCCGTCGCTGCGCTCCGCGTTCGCTCTTTCATGCTTCACTCTTTTCATTCGCTCTGTTACGCCGATGGACGACGCCGAGGCACGCCGACGCTCAACGCTGGATCGAGCGTCTAATTGTTACGCTCTAAAGAAACCTCCTTTACCCACCAGAGCACGAAGCTATAAAAGAAGCTACTAACTTACGCCGCCTTGCATATTTCCCCCTAAACGCACGTTTTTCCAGATGTCATCTGTGTGGAAGTGAATGAGATACACACCACGTGTGCAAGAATTCGGAGAAGAAAAAGAAACTTCCTAGCGCTTAATCCATACCCTTTTGGACCCGTGTCTAAATTTTATAGGCAAGCTGTTCAGGGTGGTTGTGCTCCGGAAAGTTCTTCAGTCGGGTGCGGTCAGGTTCGGGCGGTGTGTAACACAGACGCAGCATGATGAAATTTTCCTAGTTTTTCGTCGGTATGCTAACCATCATTGTACTTTTATAAAGAGTGATGAAGAAAATAAAAATTTGTATTTGTACTTGTATGGTATACAACAGTGTCTCAGTGCTTTAACAAATATTTTCGTCATTTGACGAAGCGAGCACACAAAATAACTGAAATAAAATATACAGGCTGCTAAAGTGAACAAAATACCACTATCATAAAAGAGAAGGAACGACGAACGTATTGACAATCGCGGATGTTATCAATACTTTTGCTTGGTATCAAGTAAGAACGTCCAGTAAGAAAGTCGGGTTTTGAAGGTTTCACTATTTAATTTCTCCTAATATTAAGGGTTTTTGGGCGACAAATGCAGAAAGTCCACAATCTCAACGATTTTGGTTACAATACAGAGCGGCGACAAAAAAAAAAGGAAAGACGAAAAAAAAGAACCCAAAAGACCTATCGCTGTTGCGAGGATTGGGAGGTCAATCCCACCGCTCGTAACCCGTTGTCAAGATTGGAGTCGGGCATGAATTAGATGGTAGCTGGCCCATGCCGTCGTCCAACTTATCCACGCTGAGGACGTGGTTGAAGGGAAGGACTGCTTCTCATCGAGAACGAGGAATATGGGTTTATGTACAATATCTACATAAGCACGTTGCAGTTCATCAGTATAGCATGACTGCGAGAGAAAGTACACTGAGCAGCCGCACAACACCGGTTTATAACCACTCGGTCCTCCCTCGATCCCTAGGTGAGGGAAACGTTCGATCAGTAGACGAGCCACCTTTGAGCGGGAGGGCTTCCGCACCGGTTTCACGTCCGGAACACGCTTCCGCACCGGTTTCACGGACCCCACCGAGGGCAGACAGACTTCGCAGAACTCGGGCTTACGTCAGGAACGGTGCGTGGGAAAGGGCCTCCAAAGACGTTCCCTCCGGACCTCCCTTGCTCACGGTAGACCGGGTCGGCGGTGGCGTGTTCAGTCACAAAGCCTGGTTCGTCGAACTCATCTCGTCGAGGACGCGGCGTATTGTTCTCCGCACAGAGTAGACTTAGTGACGCCGTGTGGCTAGAGGGTGGCGGTGGCTTTCCAGGAAAAGTCGACGCCGCTCTCGCACCTGGCTGGCAAAACTTGCACCTCAGCAGGCCGTTCTTAACACTGTGCATCCAGTGGCCGCCTAACACCATACCAGCAGCAGAGAGCCAAGGGGGCCTCATGGCTTGTATTTACGCCGATAAGCTTCATGAACTAAGTGCGAAGAAATCTGGCGTCGGATGAATAGTCGCGGCTCTGCCGAGTGATTTCGAGTGATGTAGCGGAAGGTCTCCTGCATACGTCGCTCAGAACGAGCATCGCCACCTGGATCAAAATAAAAACCGGTGGGCTTGGAAGCTCGCAATGATTTTTAGAGCATATGTGAATGCAGCAGCATTATATGAGGACGACAGTCGTTGGTTCAGCTTGCGAATACCGCCCTTGCGTTCTCGCATTAAGCCACCGACAGGTAAACAGAAAAAGAAATGCCGCGTGCAGAGCTGTAAAGCTACAGCCCAATGTACAGGGGCGTGCGATTTATCGGTGGCATGTAGGAAGTAGTTATATTGCGTAAAATGTGGATTGGGGGTGGCAATATACGCGGGATGTCACGATACATTAAAAGAGTGCCAACACGAGCAGAAATCGCCGTTGACAATATCTGAATAGGGCGCTGGTTTACTAGGCCGACCAAAGTGTGTAACGGGAGTGGCACTGTCAACGAATTTTTCTTATGCAAGTGAGACGTGGTTTCAGAAAGTAACATATGGCTTGCACGTGACTCACAGTACAATTAAGGCAAACATGTTGCGTATCTTTAACAGTATGAAAGCATTTTTTTCTAGTAAAAAATGCGAAAGAAAGACTGATACTTGGGCTGGCATTCGCAAAAGCTTAAACTTATCTTTAGAAATATTTGTGCAATCTTTTTTTGCTTTGCAATGAGTACTTCGCATCCCTAGGGATTAAGATTAAGCTTAATCTAAGTTTGCATTCAGTAGCCATGAAATTAACTCCTTTGGCAGTTGGTAATTTTTCCCAGACATTGATTCTAGTAGGAAAGGCTTAAAATGCTCTGACAGTGCGGAACAACGCGTTGCCAACGCCTTCATCACTGCCCTGTCGCCTTTTAAGCGGCAGCACACTCTGCTAGATGCTATGTTCGTTTGTACGTGGACAGTTTCGGAGCGCTGCAATCACGGCGTGCAAGTGGGCATGTGAGGTGGTGCTTTTTTTTTGTATTTCGCTGGCATCCGCGGTAAGCTGAAAAACACTAATACTTAATAGATAGAAAGACAGAAACTGTTTATGCGGACGTTCTGCAAGCCGCTCTGCAGCTTTCTAATCGGAATTTTTTTCCTAGCTCCGCTGCTTCAGAAGTTGGTAAAGAATCTTGACTAATTATTTAATTAAGCAAAATACAAAAATAGCCTCACACACTGCATACAAAAGGGAGCAACATGTATTTGTTTGCGTCGTCTTAGAGTGCATCGGCATATTTTTAAACTCTGGCTAAAGTTAGCTGAAACACCCTGTCTGTTCGCCACAATGTAGTGCTAATTTACCAGAACGACTATGTAAGGCCAACAAGGTGAGCACTTAATCCTTGTTAAACCTTTTAGAAAGAATAATGCTTATGTTCTATTGGGAAAATGTAATAAGAGTCGTGAGCTGAGATCACTTTAGGTAAAAAGCTCGCAGATATATCGATTTTCATATGGTTACAGCAAAAGCTTCATTTAGTTTGTAAGACTTCTCTAATATAGTTCGAACCTCTGCTTGCACAACAGGATAAAAATTTTATTACCCCAATACTTCCGACAGTAATTCAACAGGACGCGAAATTGTTGTTACGAGTGTACTGCTTGAAACTTTGTTGATTGATTGACATTGTTTTTATCGAGTAACACGACATTAAATAAATCAAAACAAAGGTGTTAAATGAATAATGAACACATGACGTACATTGTCAGAAATGTTGCGTACAAAGAAGTAGAATGACGTCAGCCAGCAAGTTCTCCCTCCCACGGAAAACGCGTGCCGTGAATCGCCCCCTATAGTACTCAGAACAGTTACCCAATCTGGTAAGCGCCAGACATATAACGTACAGCTCTCAACATAACACGAAAGAAACATACGCGCTTCAGTAGGTTCTAATTATATGTGCCCATGATGACTTTGCGCGTGTCATGAAACATAAAAGTACAAGGAAATAAAGTTATGAAGAAAAATTAAACAAAATACTTCATTAGTTGCACCAAAACCGGCTCCAATAAAAACTTCTTAGATGATGAGAGACCGTAGTGATTTAGTTCTTAATTGCGCAGCTGTGAGTGACACCACCGGAGAATATAGTTGGCCCTCCATATATATTGATTCACTAGGTGTTCAATGGCGTTTTGCATTTCTTGTTAGGGTACCTCATTGTGTGTAAATAAGACGCCGTAATTTAAATACCCATTTTGCTGCCACCAGCGCGCAATGAAAAAAAAAACAACTCGTCATGATAGATTTACTTGTATGTCGAGCTCCATAGTACTAAGCTACGAGGGTGGTGTGCCCGCAAACATTGATGCATGGCTCCAAAAGCTTCACCCAGAAGCTTCTCCAAGGGTTCAAGTGGACCTGTGAAACAGCCAGAAATTCATCACCTCAACTACTATTTTCTTAATTTGCGATACATTGTTGTTCCTAAGTGTTTACCTTTCATATTTTACCTTTGACTGACTGGCTTGTTCACATGTTTGAAACTACATTGATCTACAGATATATAATATTGTCGGTGCTGCAATAAGCGACTGTTCAGTACTCTTAGTAACGGTCAGTACTGCTTTTAAACTTTGCGGGAGCTCTCGGAAACTAGATCGTCCATCTGACGTGTTTGTGTTTACTGCTCACATAAATAGGACGATAAGCTATGCAGAAGTTATAAGTGGCTGATATGCCATGTTTTGATAAATAATTTCCGCGACACAACGGAGCGACATTACACTCTCGACAGTGTGTTCTACAACTTTGTTTACAAGAAAGTTCACAAGATCACAAAAGCATTGAATATGATAAATTGTTTCTTTTACCAATGAGGTTGCGAATTTCTTTTGAACACAAATGCAAGAGCTGATAATTTCTATGGACAGGAAGTCGGCAATAAGCGGCGGCCAAGTGAGAATTTGGACAACGCAGCTGGGTGTCAGTAAAGGGAAAATTGTAATAACTGCCAACAAGGAGATATCTCTTTCTGATTTTTGCCTTATTTGAGGTTCATACCTTTGAAGTGTGGTGTCATAGCATTAGTATCATTTCTATGGAGTTGTCACCTGTGACGAAGCGGATAACAGAACGAAGTGCAAGACTCTTTTCGAAGCTGGAATATATGTACATATTGTAATGAGGAAAAGAAACATTATTCGGTGGACGCTGAATGCAGAACGAGAGCACGGCGCTACCAGCTCGGCGGGCGCGACACATCACCTGACGTTCATGGGCTTGGACTGCTTTTGTGGCCTTACAACGTCTTGTAAATAAATCGCATTATAATATTTGTATACATACATATATATGTGGAGTAAAAATTTTACTGCCAGTATTTTCTTTCTTTACTAAATATCACTGCTTGTTGGCTAGAGCAGGAAGTCCTGGCAGCAAGCATTCTTATGCATGCATAAAAACACTAGGACGTAATGAATAGCACAGCCAATGGAAAGGTAGTCAAGAAATAATGAATATACCACTGTAGCTGGCTGCATGCCAATATTGGGGACACACGTGATAAACTGTAATAGCAAAACCAGCGTTACAAGTGGATATCACCCGTTAGCACAGCCACCGTCGGGCCAGGTATGGCCCGGCATAAAATGACAATATTGGCCCAATGCAGTGTCATGGTACCGCTTCTTATATAGGGCCAATATTTCTCCCAGGTTTTGCCAGCGTTGGACCATGGTGGGTCCAGCGGCGGTGTACTGTCTGGTTTAGGTGAAATAGCCACATTACTTCAACAGTTTATTCTGTAATTGCCAATTGTAAATGCGAGAACTCCGGAACTGCACAGTCAGGACCGCTTAGAAATCGTTCTATATTGAGTTACCCATCGCAATCAGCAAAATACATCTATCACGTATAAATGAAATAAGTTTTTAGGCATGTCAGATTTACGAAATGGTTTGCAGGAATTTCCGAAGCGCGCTGCCAATATGTGCATAGTGGTATACCCCCATTTTTGTGTATGAAGCGAGCGCATCGTACACGTTATTAATATTTTAAACGCGAGTAGCGGTTTGGGCTCTGTGTCTCGGAGAACCCGGTGGCGAAGTCTTCCGATTCGTTCGGGAGCGAAAGTTTCCGCGTATATAAAGGTAGGTGTATGTGACAGTGCAGCTATCCATTCTCCACGACTCGGCCCTTCGACGCAGCACAAGATGGAAATACCGCGTGTCTCGTCGCCTTTCGGGTGAGAGAAGCGGCCACTTCCACCTTTATTTTGCCCCCTACTCGTTTTTAAGTGCTGTCCGAGGCCGTCGGAGCGCCTGTATAGTTTGCCTAGCCAAGTTCACGGCCGCCTGCGCACGCGAGAACTCCGGAACTACACGGCCAGAACCGCTTAGAAATCGTTCTAACTTGAGTTTTTAGGCAAGTAGAGTCCTCAGGGATTTACTTGGCGATGAGGTGGCCTCGCCGGCTACGGGATTATTTGACTGAGCTATGTCGAATGCTCGGTTCGCATAGTCGGATGTTCGAATCCCTCTACAATATTTTTTTTTAATCTGCCAATGGTGAGCTTGAATTTCACTTCCTCCAGTACACATCTGTAGGCTTGGAGTGGCGCCTGACACCGGTAAAAGATGCCGAGAGCGAGTGGGGCTATACTAATCCAGGTACAACCAGATTAGGAAGGCCCACTAAGCTTGAACAAAGACAGTCCCTCACCAGTACAGGAATTGGCCTCCCTGATGCAGTATTCCGCCACAACCTCCCTGATGATATCTACAATTAACCCATGCCCCTCAGTCCCCAGTAGCTGCGGAGCACCTGTAACGTAGACCTTTAAGGCAGCAGGGGGTGCTAAGAATCTCTGGGTTCGGACAGGCCGCCAATGGAAACTGACCCTGTCAACCTTCAACAGCCGAACTCTGTCGAGTGAGGCTAACTTAGCAGAACTGTTTGAGGAACTGTCAGATATTGTTTCGGATATCATCAGCCTTAGTGAGATTAGAAGAACTTGTGAAGCTTATACATTGCTGAATAACGATTATGTCCTCTGCTATACAGGTCTCCCAGATAAAAACCAACACGGGGTGGGATTCCTAATCCATAAGGACATAGCGGGCAACATTGACGAATTCTACAGCATTAATAAGGTGGCAGCAGTAGTCGTAATCAAACTTAATAAGAGCTATAGATTAAAGGTAGTACAAGCTTACGCTCCAACATCCAGTCACGATGATGAGGAAGTAGATCAGTTTGATGAAGATATTGAATTAGCAATGAGAAAAGTGCAAACTCAGTATATGGTAGTAATGGGTGACTTCAATGCAAAAATGGGGGAAAAGCAGGCTGGCGAACAAGCAATTTGCAACTACGGCGTCGATTCTAGGAACGCTAGAGGAGAGATGGTGGTAGAATTCGCAGAAAGGAATAAGCTTCGAATAACGAACACCTTTTTCAGAAAGCATAGAAACAGAATTGGACTTGGAAAAGCCCTAAAGGTGAAACAAGAAATGAAATTGATTTCATACTCTCTACCGATCCCAGCATAGTGCAGGATGTAGAAGTGTTAGGTAGGGTAAAGTGCAGTGATCATAGGTTAGGGAGGACTAGGATTCACCTCAATTTGAAGAGAGAAAGAGTAACATTTGTAAAGAAGAAACAGGCAGTTGGGGAAAGAAGCAGACCAATTCAGATTGGCACTTGCAAACAAATATGTAGCCTTAGAAGAGAGAGATTAAGATGACATAGAGGTAATGAATGAAACCGTAACTAGGCTGGCTACAGAGCCATCAGTTGAAGTGGGAGGCAAGCCACCAAGGGAACCAGTAGGAAAGCTCTCCGAAGTAACAAAGGACCTAATAAAGAAACGACAAAGAATGAAAGTGTTGAACTCAAGAGATAAGATAGAATTCGCGGAACTGTCAAAACTGATCAAAAATTCGAAAATAAGTGATATTCAAAACTATAACGTGAGAAAGAGTGAAGAAGCCGTAAAATATGGACGCAGCCTGAAATCACTGATAAAGAAACTTGGCAAAGGACAAACCAATATGTATGCACTGAAAGATAAGCAGGCTAGTATCATCAGCAATCTCGAAGGTATAGTAAAAGCAGCGGAAGAATACTATACTGACTTGTATAGTACCCAGAGGAGTCAGGATACGTTTACTAGAAACAGTAACGAACAGGATTGAGAAACTGCTCTTATAACTAGAGATGAGGTCAGAAGGGCCCTGGCAAGACACGAAACGAGGAAGAGCAGCAGGAGAAGATGGAATAACAGTTGATTTAATCAAAGATGGAGGAGACCTAATGCTTGGAAAACTGGCGGCTCTATATACGAAGTGTCTATTGACTGCAAGGGTCCCAGAAAACTGGAAGATCGCAAACATTATACTAATCCACAAAAAGGGAGACGTTAAAGAATCCCATTAGCTTCCTCCCAGTATCATATATAATATTCACGAAGACAATTTCCAATGGAATAAGGGCCACACTTGACTTCAGTCAAGGAAGTGAAAAGGCTGGCTTCAGGAAGCGATACTGTAAAATGGATCACATCCATGTAATCAATTAGGCAATGAAAATCTGCAGAGTACAATCAACATCTCTACAGGGCTGTCACAAATTACGAAAAAGCATTTGATTCCGTAGAGATATCAGCAGTCATAGAGGCACTGCGTAATCAAGGAATAGAGGAGGCTTACGTAAATATTTTGGAAAACATCTACAGAGGTTCTACAGCTACCTTGATTCTACATAAGAAGAGCAGGAAGATACCTATAAAGAAAGGGGTCAGACAGGGAGACACAATCTCTCCAATGCTATTCACTGCGTGCTTGGAAGAAGTATTCAAGCTTTTAAACTGGGTAGGCTTAGGAGTAAGGATATCTCAGCAACCTTCAGTTTGCCAATGACATTGTTCTATTCAGCAACACTGCAGACGAGTTACAACAAATGATTGAGGACTTTAACAGAGAGAGTGTAAGAGTGGGGTTGAAGATTAATATGGAGAAGACAAAGATAATGATGAACAGAATGGCAAGGGAACAAGAGTTTAGGATCGCCACTCAGTCTGTAGAGTCTATGAAGGAGTGCGTTCACCTAGGTCAACTAATCACAGGGAACGCTGATCATGAGAAGGAAACTTATAGAAGAATAAAAATGGGTTCGGTCGCATACGGAAGGCATTGTTACCTACTGACGGGAAGCTTACTTTTATCATTGAAAAGGAAGGTGTACAATCAGTGCATTTTACCGGTGCTGACATATGGGGCAGCGACTTGGAGATTGGCAAAGTAGCTTGAGAACAAGTTAAATAAGAGCGCGCAAAAAGTGATGGAACGAAGAATGCTAGGCATAATGTTAAGAGACAGAAAGAGAGCGGTTTGGATGAGAGAGCAAACGGGTATGGCCGATATTCTAATTGACACTATGAGAAAAAAATGGAGCTGGTCAGGTCATGTAATGCGCAGGTTAGATAACCGTTGGGCCATTAGGGTTACAGAAAGGGTACAAAGAAAAGGGAAATGCAGTCGAGGATGGCGGAAGACTAGGTGGAGCGATGAAATTAGGAAATTCGCGGGCGCTATAGTTGGAATCGGTTGGCGCAGGACGGGGGTAATTGGAGATCGCAGGGGGAGGCCTCTGTCCTGCAGTGGACAAAAAATGGGATGATGATGATGATGGTGATACTAAATCGCACTTCCAGGCTGAATTCACAAATATTTTTTTTCGTAAGTACGATCAACGTGATCCGTCACGAAAATTATGCAGCTACCAAAACCGGCAAATCCACAAAGTAATAAAGTCATCTATCATAAAGATAGGTCCAAACCACCGCCTAAGGGTGCAGCCAATTTATTGCAAATGTGGCAGCAAATTACAGACAGCATGGCGGAAGCAATCCATTGCGCAGCTGTGTAAACCATTGTCACAGTTCTATTTTTTTAGAGAAGTTGTCGCAAGTGGTCACACTTGTATCTTAACGCTGCTGGGGAAAATGGGGTGACCCTGTTCGTCTAATTAGCCGTGGAAAAACCTATTCGAAACCTATTCGATTTAAGATTTAGCTCCCTTTTTTAAGGTGGCATGTCATACTTTTAATTTTTTTTTTGTACGTATTGGAGTGACGTTGACGCACACAGAAAAGATACAAGAATTTTTAGCTAAAAGGGCTTCTTTTTTACAACGGAGCTGTTCATGGCTAGGATACCATAGAATTTTCGTGTCCGCTCGCAAAAACTATCATCATCAATGGGTCATACACCCGTTCGCACTCATAACTCCGTTAGCAAGCAAAGAATGCAATGGCTCATAGCCCCGCAAGGCAGAGGCTACAAGCACTCAGCATGTGGAGGGAACAGTGTTTACATTCTTGCTAATGACGCATAGAACATACAGAACATCATGTCGAAAACTGTCATCATCAATGGCTCGTACTCTTATAATCAATGGCTCATACCTTCGTAAGCAAGCAAAAAATGCCATGGCTCATAGCCCCGTAAGGTTCATGACTACTCACTTTGCGTGCATTTGTTGTGATGACGCTACCCCTGTGGTCGTTGTCGGTGATTTCAACGTGAATGTGTCGGGACCGAAAAGGGAGTGGTTTACGCGTTTCGTGTTGCAAACATATCGCTGGCGATGCCACACCCATCCGGGCGAACCGACCGCCCAGCAATACTCGTGCATAGATTTGACATTATCAAAGAATGTGTTGGCAGTTGCGAGTGTGCCGATCAGTGTATATCACAGCGACAACAAAGCCACTGTGACCGTCGTTACTGTCGCCATGGCGATGCACGAAAGTCCTTAGCGCAAGTTTTCTCATCCCAATCTTAACAGCTCCGCTGGTAATCCACCTTCACAGTGCGGAATACGCTCGATTTTTTCTTGATGTGGGCGATGCCAGCCACACTTATTGAACCTGTGCGAACAGGCTGTACATGTGTTACTTTAGGACAGTAAAGCTTAAGCGCCCAAAAAGACCAGAGCCTAATGATCATGGGCAACACAGCTATTTAACATTTTCTAGGTCCACAACTCAAAACGCATCTTCGCACCTATGCCTTGCAGAGATCCTTCCATATGCAATACAGCAAGAACATAGAGCTTGGTGCGTAGATTGTTCGCAGCAAGACACCTCCAAGCAAGACGGTTTAATATTTCTGCCGGGAGCGTCTTCCAAGCACTTCATTGGAACGACTAGCAGCGAACTTTCCTGCAGCACTGCGTAAAATATTGTGGGGTGTCATAGGAACCAGTTTGGGTCATCTCACTGAATATCCTATGAAAAAAAGGAAAGAAAAGAAAAAGGTAATGACAAAGAGGCACCTGTGCACATTTTTTCTCCAATTATAACTTATTCTAACCTGTCAAATTAAAGTGATGTACTGTGTTGCCAGTTGCACAGTATTCAGTATATTGTTTTTGTTTTTGTGCGCAAAATTTTCAAATATGAGTTAGGCGCTAGTGAATATAGTTACAGTATGCATGAACATGGCGTCAGTTATTCAGGAAGCGCATTGCACCAGAGAGTTTACACTCAGAAGGTACAAAACAGGGCGTGAATAACTCACAGCATTGAATTGTACTATCTCAGTACAAGCCAGTGTTGGCGTGTTTTTTGGCAGTTGAACCCTTTTACGATTGCACTTACTAGAAGATACTAGGGCAATGGAGGCACAGTGCTGATCAGAACTGACAAGCTACGGGACACGCCTGTGAATCCTAATGCAGAATGCATCCCTATGCGTAACTCATGCTTACATAAATTTTCAATTTGTTGTATGTGAAGAAGAAAAAATGACATTGTCGACCAGGCACAATACAGTTCGCAGTTGCGGAAATAGTAAACAAGACACGTGGGTACCTAGAAGCTTTACGATACCCTACAAGCATTGCGCTGCGCAAAGTGATTGAACATCTATTTGCCCGGACGATCTCAGGGGTCCGAGCGCAAATTGACGAGCTCTTCTAGGGTCGGAGAACGCGCTGTCGAATCAGGCGGACGAACTGTCTGCCCATTGTTCACTCAATTATTGAGTCCAAGGGGGCGCACTATGTCACGTCCGTGTCCACTCGGCGCACGTCGATAAGCACAGCACAGGAAACGAATGCCAGCCCGGAAGTAACATTTGCGCTTCCCGTATTACCTCCCGTTGAAAACGATTGGCTCCTACTGGATTGGCTCTCTTCTCCGCTCAAGTCCGTCACATGGAGGACTCCCAAAACTTACCGATCTGCCGGGTAAGTTAAATGTTGAATTTTCTCGAGCTGCATTCAAGGCCGCTCGGGTTCCGAAATATAGAGCTCACGATATACTTTTGCCTACCAAGACGTGTGAAGATTTCATCCAATGACGGCCATTCATATCTTACGATCAATCCTTGCGGGAGGCCAATCCTTTGGGGCATCATGGGATCCACTTAATGATACGCAGCGCAAATCACCGAAGTGAGTGAAGACAAAGTATGTGGTGAAAAATTACGAGCGCAAGTAAGTTTATTCCCTATATGCATACCCTTCTATTCCCGTGCTTCATTGCTTGCACAACTATTGAGTCGTTGATTTAAAGGAATTAGATGTGTTTAAATGAATTAAAGCTGGTAGAAGGAGGGAATAGCTAAAATATTAAAAAGGTGAAAGATGCTGCACATCAGTGTGGTGTAGTCCGACGAAGGGCAATCCGTCAGTTTATCCAGCACGGCTGAGTATTCCTATATCGCTCGACTGAAGCGAGTACATTCACAAAGCAGATGCGCAATATTCTCTCCGTTTCCAAAGCTGTTGTATCTAGGGCTGTATGGCAGTGCGAAGCAGAAAGGATAGGCTTTTGTGAAAGCCACACCAAGCTACAGGGGGCAGAGAAGTGTTTCTTAAACTCGGGTTATCAGCGCAGGGCTTGCAGGGCATCATAGAGCTAGCACGTATCAGCATGTCCTCTTGACTATTTCCACAACAGCGAGCTGTAATCTGCCTGGTCTATATTATGTTTTTTGTTCACATACAACAAATTAAAAATTTGTATAAAGGTGAAGTATCTATTAGGATGAATTTTTCGTTCGAATTCACATGCATATATCAGGTGGAACACGTAGCTGAAGACGGGTATCGAACCTATGGAAACGAGTGTTAAATTCCGTCGAGTTCTATTGTGTCAATGTAAGCTTGCGTGCTAGCAAGTGAAGCTTTGTAAATGCATCGATTCTCGTTAGTGAGTAGTACACAATACATACCACCATGGGCAGATTGGATGGCCTCATCCGCACGGACGTTGTCATAGCTGCCGCAATCGCCTGGTGTTCATTTATATGCCGTGTTGCCTAGTCTATCGATGGCATGGTGATGAAGTGATCTGATGGTAGCGTCTGGTTGTTAATTTTGCTTTGAGATGAAACGGGGGGGGGGGGCGAAAGAAGTCACTTCAGAACTTTCTTCAGAGGAGATGGTCAGAGAAGCCAGAGAAGATGGTCGATGGCGGTGACGCCTTTTGAATTATGAACTCCAGAACATCACGGAAGGCGGGGAGATCTGCAGCCGTCGATGACGTCAAATCACATGTCATAAGTTTGATGATGATTGCTCTCGTGGCAATGACCACTGCACTTGCTGATCTTGGAGATGAAACGGAACCATCTATGTAGACGTGAAGGAGTCTACTTTGATATTTAAGCAGGAATAGTAGCATACTGAAAAGATTTTGCGCCAAAAAACAACACACACAAAGCGCCCGTGGTGTCGTCGTCTTTCTTGTGTGTGTTGTTTTTTGGCGCAAAATCTTTTCAGTATGCAAGATTACCAACTAGCCCAGCAGTTAACTCTTCTAAAATAGTAGCACATCCTGTTTTAGGATGACAGCTCGCTTTTCTTTTTTATGCCAGGAATGGTAATTTGGAGGGCTTCTAGGGCATGTATACACCACCGTGGTAAACATTGTCTAGCTGCAGGCGTGAAGTTCGATGGCAAAGTTGCATGATGGGCAGCAGTAATAGAGCCAAATTGTGAGCATGACCTAGCCGCAAAAAAGGGAGATAAGATAGTGCAATTGCAAAACCAGGCGAGGTGTCTGATGTTCATCCTCAAAGAGTCCACTGGAAGTTACATTGTGATTGGATGGTCATGCGCGATGACAATGAAGTCGTCGCAGAAGGTACACGCCTCGGAAGGCCAAGACATATTCTCAAACCGTGAGCGTGCACCACATAGTTCGAACTACAGGTCTTGCCCAGCACAGGCAAGCTGTAGTGTAGGAAACTCGGGAGTAGTGCGTTGTAGAGTTGAAGAATCGCTCGCACGAATACACCCCAGGACTTTCCCGCAAGAAATATTAGTACTTAGGGCGCCATATTAAATCACTGTTTCAAATAGAAGACATGCATTCTCTTGGACTGGTTGCGATCTGTTTTTACTCCCAGCCGCGACGGCCGCATTTCGATGGGGGCGAAATGCGAAAACACCCGCGGTAGCTAAATTTAGGTGCACGCTAAATAACTCCAGGTGGTCCAAATTATTCCGGAGTCCCCAAATACGGCGCGCCTCAAAATCAGATCGTGGTTTTAGCGCGTAAAACCCCATAATTAAATATTTTTAAAGCAACGGGTCTTCCCATAGCTGATTTCCTGTTCATTAATGCTAATGACTTACGGTCTCATTGCGTTGCTCGTTAAATGAACGACAGATGATTTCTTCGACGGTGAGAGCCACTCCTCGTCATCGAATGTATTCATACGTTACTATGGGCACTTTCTAAAGCCTAGCACGAACTTTGAGATGTACCCGAGACTGCCAAATGCGAATATATCCTCCGTAGCTTGACACATCAACGGATCGGGGCGTCTGTCAACAAGGACGACGAGTGAATTGTTAAAGAGTGTGGTGCTCAGAGACATCACCTTGAGCTACAGCTCTGCAAGTACCATGGCGCGATGTTGCACGATCCTTCTGTCTGTATAAATAATTAACTATTCTTTGAATAGCTGTATATCCACCGAAAGACATGCCATCCTTATCCAACATCCTTCAAGATGTCGAGGATGGCTTCATGAGTTACGATATCGCATGCGCCTTTAACTTGCAAGAAACTCTACGAGGACGATCTCTTTAGGTTTTCTTTTTCTTTTTTGATGATGTACATATGAAACTTTGTCGGTAACATTAGCTACAGAGGAACTTTCGCGCCCCGTGAGGGGGTAGAGGAGGCAGGAAATAAGAAGAACCGACGTGGTCACGAAATGAGTGAATAACAGCCTTGCCACTATCGCAGTTCCTTTACAGAAGGAGAAGGCTGGAGAGCGAAAAGATGACTTGAGAAGCCAAGGAAACAGCGGTTGCGGGCGAACTGGAGGTACGGTACGGTTCACTTCTGCTATTTATGAAAAATAAATACCATGCAAAGTTGTAAAGTGGACAACTGACGCAGGGCGTGCAGACGCAAAGCCACATTAAATCTCTGTAGGGTCTACGCGACGCTATGGAAGCGGTCGCACGTCAAATTAACCCTTCTGAGGCCACCGCTGTAGCTGGACTGTTATGGTATTGCTCGAGGTCGCGGGTCAATCCCAACCATGGCAGCCGCATTTCGACGGGGAAAAATACAAAAACGCTAGTACACTTAGATTTAGGTACACGTTAAAGAACACTGCGGTGTGAAAATTAATCCAGAGACCGCCACTATGGCGCCGCTGGGCCCACGATTCAATTACAGTTTAACAATTCGGCCACAATGCGATGCGCCATTTTGGGCAATGATAATCCTCAACCTTCTCAGAGATTATGAACAATGGCGCACAACAACGCCTCAAGCAAACATGTCTCCCTGTGTGTTTTGTACACTACGCAGACAAGCACCAGTGGTGCACGCAAAGTAGCGTTTAACATCTATTCATCACACTCGCATTGGACTAAACGGCGAAGAAATTACACATTCGCCATCAGCATCAACCGCTAATTATCGTCAGTCACATCAAACAGCCTAGAAAGCTTTATAAACACCTAGAAAGCTCCGTATGTACATGCCCTAAAAGTTTTATAGTAATATGAAGGCCAATCTATTTATAGTAAACAACGTAGTCCAGTATAGTACAATTAAGGGAATAAGAACGTACGTTGGGATGGTTGGGGGGGGGGAGGACAACGAAATATGCGCGTAGTGTTACATCTGATAGTATTTCTTTGTATGCGCTAGTCGCTGTACCAGAAAGAAATACTGCTAAAGTCATTTTGTAGCTGAACGAAATCATCAGGGCTAGTCCTTTTCTGTTTAATTGCACGATCGTCAGCAAATTATTTATTAGAATAAAAGTTACCTCTGCCAGGTAAGATGTTACTATAAATAAGAAAGAGCAGAGGCCCGTAAACAGATCCTCGTGGCACCCCAGATGTTATAGGTAAAACATCCGAAGACAGATTTTAGTGTCGGCATATTGTGAACAGTCTTGAAGAAAGTATTTAATGTACGACAGTACATGCGGCTCAAGGGTAAGTTTGTCAAGTTTAAGCATAAGTAGTGTATGTGATACAGTATCGGGGCCAGAACCGAACGCAAGGTCAGAATAGTGAATAAATTCAAATGTAATTTGATAGCCTGGAGAAACGTTGTCACTGACCATAAAAACAACAAGGCAGTTTTGTTTCTTCCTTGTGCTTGTCTTCAGCCAAAACCGAAAGTATACGTGGGAAGCACTCATTCTGTTTCCAATAGTCACAAATTTGTTTGCAATTATAGACTCAGCTGAACGCAAAAAAAAAAACCCTTTTATATGCGAAGTACTTGCTACAATTTCGGTCATATGCGTGTGCCACATTACGACCTGCGTTGATAAGGCAAAAACAAGCATTCAACGCGTATTTCTATACATTTGGGTTTAAAACAGGAGGTTGCATTACGAGAATTCACATTGGAATTTTCTTTATTCTTGCGCACCGACTCGCACAGTCCTTTTCAAAACTTTTCTCATTGTAACGGAAGGGAGATGCCAATTGTCAATATAATAGAATATAAATGTTGTAGGCCGGCCACGGGGAAAGCCTTCGCTGCTTCCGGAAACAGCCATAGGTGCCCGAAGGCTATGGCGAAAACGGCATGGTGTCGATGACAGCGATGTCACGGTGACGGCACAACGACTGCATGTGGACGGCAAAGTCGGCATGAACCACAATTTCAACAGAGGACAGCACGAAAGCAAAATTGAGTTTGCTGAACAACGGCTCACACGTCGTGAGCCACGGATAGAACACTCGACAGGCACATTGTGCCTGCCGGTGGCTTACGCGAGCGGGGCAGCAGTCTTTGTCGGAGCTATAATTAGGACCCCGCGATGCACGGAGCGGCGGCACACGCATGTTGTCGATGCAGAATTACGCATATGAAAATGTCGCCGGAACATTGCAGCAGGCGTTTAAGTTGCAGCGTTTGCGTTTGTTCGGTTATTAGGTAACGTGAGTGACAGATGTCAGGCCTCAAATATTAGCCTTGCCCCCTTTTACAGTTTTCAAGACTGTTCAAAGCTCGAGGTGTGAAGCTATGCTGTTTATTGATAAGTTCCTAAGACTTTCCCCGAAATCACTTTAACAAAACACATTGTTACACAGCGTGAGACATTCTTGTCGTATTCAATATGAGCGAGAAAGAAACAAACGAAACGAGGAAGGCTCTTTAGCGCTCCTTAATTACGTTTCGCTGGAACTTTGCTGATGCTTGTCTTTCCGTACAAATTGACACAAAAGCAAGTACATAAAAATTATTTAGGACGGCCGGAGCTAATCAAGAGCGCTCCTATATTACTGCATCAGTCAGGAAAGTTACCGGAAAACCCGTCTCCCTATATTGCTATGCTCGTTCGGTGCTGAGTAAGTCCGTTACTTGCTTTCTTATTTTTTTCCGTCGCGTGGCTCTTCTCGCTGTTCTGGTATTACCTTCGCTAGCTCCTCCCTCCGACGGCCTTGCCGGAAGATCAATGTCAACAGAAGCGACGTCCGCTGCGCCGGGCGGAAGCACTGCGCAACCTCGTTGCGGATGCAGAGCACGAGGCTTCCGTGTCTTTTGTTTATTCCGGTTCAGTTTATCTGTACAAATGTGCAGACTGCGCTCCCCGCTTGCTGCCGACCGATGCTGCAATGTGGCGGGAAATGTTTGAGAATGCAGCTGCGAGCATGTCCGTCGCATCTCCATTCCAGCGTAGCGTGCGGAAGTGCCGAAAGGCGGCCGCCGTCACCAGTGCTCACGGAAGCGATGATGTAAAGAGCGATAACAGAAAGATTGCGCTTCATAAAAATGTAGATTCAGTTTTGTGAAGGTGGCAGTAATGGGGCCAAGAGTCTTCGCGTTATGTGCGAAATGAATATGGCGGCGGCAGCCTTTGTCGCTACAATCGGGCAAAATTCTCAAGACGACTTTGGCAGCGAAAATGTTAAGTCTTCTTTTGGGACGAAGCGTCTAACGTAAATTTGGTACATGCAACTGCATTGATGCAACATACAAACGTTTATTTTAGCACTCGAATTCAGGTTGCGTGTTTAGGCTGTCAAATAAAGTTTTTGTTTAAATTCATGTCACTCGAGCTCTCCAAAAATTTGCTATAGTACTTTAATGCTTCCCAGTGCATCTCGGGCTCTATCACTGCGCGTTGGTTCTCCGGCTGTCAGGCGCGACGCTGTCACGTGTTCTCCGCCTCCTACCCTGGAGTGCGAACACGCATCTGGGAATTGTCTTTATTTTTTATTCCTTCTATCACATTTTATTCCCTTTACGCCTTTCCTCAGAACAGCGTAGTCAGCCGCACTCACACTGGCTAACGTCCTTGTCTTTCCCTCTCCTTTTCTTCTTTCTCCTCAGGGAACATATGTATTGGCTTATACCAAACCATACTTTAGTGTTGGCTACCAGTAATGATGAAAATGTGCTCCGAAAAAAAAAGTCACGCTCTACTTCCTTGGCTACGCTTCGAAACAGGGAGATAGCATGACCATGAACTTACCAAACATGCTAGTTATCGTCAGCCGTGACTCTACGAAACAAATGGTTATTTTTATTCAAAGGTGACTAGCGTTCCGTGAAACCAATTTGATATTTGAGAAATTGTCGTCGAAGGAATGTATTCGTTAACGAGATTAGTAATTTTACTTCTTAAGATGCACAAATTATATATCTCCGCGAATCGTGACAAAAAAGCAAGAAAACATGGCGCGTATAGCTATAAAGAAAAGAAAAAGAAAGACAGAAAGCTCAAGCTCACAATTAACGAAAGCAAAGTCGGGCACTAATTAATTTTTGATGACGGGTCTGGTGAGACGTCCTTCGTGCTGAAATTACGGCTAGAAAATTACACAAGGACAAAAGGAAGACCAGAAGCCACGAGCGCTGTGTCATGGGGTCCAAGAAGTGCTTTCTTTAAGCGTAAGATTTATGATGCAGATATATTGGGAGATGTGTGTCCACATATTTACTGGGAGATCCTCAGCCTAAAGTATTATTAGGTTTTTGTATCTGCTGCAATTCTCATGTTACGCTCATGAAAAAGAGATACAGTTAATTTCCTTTCCCTTGTCCTCTCGTAGCTTCAACGCTAGTCAAGGAGGGAAGGTGATGAAGGTCCGAAGTCGGCGCCCCTCGATGATTCGAGTGCACGGTGGCAGCGCGAAGGAAGAGCCGTTGTCCGACGAAGTGACGTTTTATTCAAACGCCGAAGCGTCTGTCCGGGTCCAAGCCCGAAGCTCCGCTCTCTCCCTCACACAACCAAACATGACTTTTTAAGCCCTCAGTTGTACAAAGGATTCGCAAACCAGCCAATCACACATGCGAGTTCACATCATTGTAACCAATAGCACAACCACTTTCGTGCCGCACACGGCATTGGTGGAAACAGTGGCACTCTTTAGAACACGCCAGGGGATAGGATTTCTCAAAGACACGTGCCACCTCCCTCTCCCCTACGTTGGGCTGCGAGTATCCGCCCCTGATGTCTTCCCTCTTTTCACCTGCAACCGGCCGCCATACAAGCTGCCGAGAATGTTCCGTGAAATCGCGGATTATTAACTTCATATCCGCCGGACAGCGGGCTACCCTGCCAATACTGAGAAATCTGTCTCGCGTGCAGCTGTGTGCCGGCTAAGGGATAAAGCTACCGCCATTTTCACGGGAATCCTTAGCAGGGGCACGCGGATGCCAAACATCAAAGCGGCTGGGCAGCGTCGCGTTGCCCAAATTCCGTGACGGGACATTTGGGGAGCGCGTGGGCATTAGCGGTGGCGGTGACCTCAAGCACCCCCCTTCTTTCATCTTCACGCTCGTCTCCCCGAACGCTCCCCTTCAGATCGGCCCCTGTGCCCTTTTGTTCCGAGTTGGCCGGCTTTCCGGTTATTGGCCGATACAGCAGGTGTGGGCTCGTCCTACGCTTTGCTGTAGTTGCCTAAACTGGGCAACACAATAACAGCGAGGTCAAGTCCCTAATCTCAAACTGACTGATACCATGCAGTACCGGACGGCGCACACTCTTAATCGCAACGAAGGCAATCTGCCGCCCGTGTATGCCAGGTGCCTTAGTCAGGTTTTGAGACACACATAAAAAGGGGCGCCAGCTCTGCGCTTCTTTCATTGTGAACAAGACTCCCATGGGGAAGCTGAAACGTAAATAACCATTTTAAACCATTTTGGTCGGTGTCCAGACCTCTTCCTTCTGCCGGACTCTTCGCCCTCATGTTCTGTATTTTACGTTTCCAGTCTTTGTCTAAGATATAGCGTACGCAGTGTGTTAGCTTGCCTAGTATGCATTTCGTCTTCAACTCTGTGATGGAATTTCAGGTGCAGCGCGTAATCTGACTACTTGATTAATTAGAAATGTTTGCAGCGTTCTTTAAAAGCAGGCGCTTCCGCTCTGGGCCTGACGTGCATGATGGTATACCATCACGCACCTCAGGCCCAGAGCGGGCGTGTGCAATCATGTGCCCTGTGTCGTCCTATGTGCATGATGGTATACCATCATGCACACAGGACGACACAGGGCACATGATTGACACAGGTCGGAGCGAGCGCAAGCTAGCCGGCCTGTGTCAATCACAGAAACAATGGGCACGGAAAGGCGAGTGGACCGATCCACAAAGTAATGGATGATATGTGCTTACAGACGCGCAACTAGATCACTGGGAAAAACGCGTCTGCGAGTAAATAAATAGCACACAGACTGGCTTCCTGATTGATTGGGCTTTACGTTCCTAAGCAACGCTAATGCAACGTGCGACACCGTAACGATCGAATCTAGATTAATTCGGACCCTTTGTTACTTCTTGTGTGCGGAATCCTCGACAGACGTGCTTTCTGGCGCTCAACCCCGTCACAACGGCCAATCGGTTGCAGCAACTGGGAATCGAACCCGCGACCTTGGACTCAGAGGCATGCCACCACCACTGACCCACAGCGGCGGCTAACAAGGCAGGGAACACAGATTGCGTTTCCATTTGTTTCTTTACTTTGTGCTTCTGGTCGCTTGGACAAGGAAGGGCGGATCGCGAAGGCCAGTCGCCGCCTCTACTGTATTCGTTAATTACGCTTGTATTTCATATCTGCTGTAGCACTGACGCCATTTTGTCCATCCATAGATATATCTATAGCTATAGCAGCTCTTACGAGTACCGCCATATTAATTGAAACTTTACAAAACCAATAACTAGCAAACATTTGCAGCTTATAGTTACCATCAGATGGTGGAATTTCTTAGCACTGTCGAAATCCTTATTTCAAACTGTAAACACCCTGTGAAATATGTATGACAGCCGCTTGTGAAAGTCACCTTGTCATCGTATATACTAGGCGTTTGATTCCAACGTTAACAGAATTTTCAAACATCGTCGGTGGCATATATAGCAGACTGCCGTAAATAGCAAAACATAGCATAACCTCGCAAAACCTTACTGGGTCGGATTTCTCGAAGAGGCAGACATTACTAACACTGGAAATCGAAATGTGTAACTAGATAATTACCAAAACTTTACAAGCCAACTTTCCAACTGATTACTTTAGCGCACGTATTGCAATACAGGAACTGAATTCAGTGATTTCACAGGGCACAACCACTTGGAAAGAATTTTGAAAATAGCACCAAGTTTGAAATAGGAGCTGGCAAACTTGAGGTGATTACGTACTGGTGTTCTACATACTTTTAACAGCGAAGCTCTTTAAGCTTTTAGTTGCGCCGTGGAGTGTTACAGGTAAACTCAGCCCAGCTGTGCGCCGCCTCGCGTTGCAACCACCTGGGAGAGCACCGAGCCACTGAGCCACCTCACCTACTCGCACCCTACGTGCTTAGGGCGGAGTCGTGACGTTACAGGCGAGTAAAAGCTCGGAACAGCCAGCGCGGCGACACACTTCTCGCCTCCATGGGAAGTCCGAAGAAAGTCCGGACGCCCGAAGAAGAACCCGCTTAGCAGGAAGAGCGCCGTACTGCAAAACGAGAAGCGTTGCGTCGCCGCCAAGCTCATCCGGAACACCGTGCCGAAGCTGCGGCTAGAAGAGGCGACGCCGAGTGGAGGATCCGGAGTTTCAGTCCAGGAAACGCGAGAGTAGGGCGCCTGAATGCTCGACGCCGCCGAGAAAGCGATCCCGACCTGCGACTGCTCGAAAACTCCCAGCGTCAAGACCGCCGAGACATCTTAGCAAAGCTTGGCATAACCTAGGAAAACCTAGAAACAACTTAGCCAAGCCTACCATTCGCTCGCGAAACCTAGAAACGACTTAGCTAAGCCTACCAACAACTTAGCAAAACATAGCATAACCTCGCAAAACCTACAAACAATTTAGGCAAGCCGTGCAAAAACTAGGTGATCACAAGCTCCGCTGTTGACTCCAGCTTTGCACCACTAGTGCAAGCTGCGCACGTTTTTTTTTTTTAGCAAAACGTTCTTTCACGCATTGAAGCTCAAAAGTTACTGGAACACAAATGCATTTCGTCGAACTTTCACAGAATTCGTTCCTGCATGATTTTCGATTGCACCGGCTGCAATTTGTATATTGGAATATGCGCCGCAAAGTAATTAGTCTGGAAATTAATTAGCGAAACATTGTTAATTAGTCGAAAATTCTTTTTAATTTCTCCTACTAATAGCGTCCACCTCTGAGATTAATTCAGATGATGTAGGCGAATCGTGCTACATGCCACAGGCAATTTTTTATAATTATGTAAATGATATAATGAAAAAAACATGTGTATAGACCGACATCCAGCCACCCCGGCACCTATATATATGCGAAACGATGACAGCTTGCTCGGAGCGTGTGATAAAGCTTCTGGGTGTTTTACAGTTAATTGAAGACAACGAAGCGCTGACAGCGCACAATAATTAACGGCGCCGGAAATCGCTGACATGAGTGGCATTCTTTTCGGCTTCTCCGCTGCAAATGGGGCTCCCGGAAAAATAATCTACCATACTCAGCAATAATTTAGCGCTAGCGCACTAAAACGATGCCTTTTTTACGCATAAAAAGAAAAGGATACAGGGAGACGACAGATTAACACTTGACGCAGAAAGAAACCTTGATTTACTGAAGGCCGTGGTAGTGATGATCTTGTCATCGGCCTACCAGATTTGTTCCGTTCAGTAAGCAACGCCGTCACAATAGAACTGTAGCACTATATATGCTGAGTTTCTCACAGACCCTACACAGCGGCAGATATTTCTTTGAAATCGTATGCGCGACAGCTGTGCAAAATTTCCAATTCGGAGCAAGGCAACTTTACAGTTTGCACTATACTGCACTGTCATATACTGCATTAGGCACAACTGTGTCGATAGCGCGGGCTCGCTTAGACCATGGCGGGCGTGCAAACCCTTGTGGCCAGAGACAGATGATAATAAGTACTGTTGGCACAGAGAGAGAGAAAGAGAAAACAAGGAGAGCAAAGGCAGGGAGGTCAACCAGACGACCATCTGGTTTGCTACACTACACTGGAGGATGAGAGAATGGGGTAATATAAAGAGGAAAAGAGGAAGAGAGGGATCAAAAGAGTGCACGTGGGAGCATGTACAGGAACACTATAAGCGCTCTCTTAAACTGGTGCACTTCAAGTACTGTACTAGTGCACGAGTCGCTTCTTGTGTCAATGACGGTTGTGGCCACGGTCCGAGTATCTTTGACTCAGAGAACGGACTCGAGTCCAGTCGGTTTCAAGTTGTCCTGAGAGAGAGGCGTTGTACATCGTAGCGAGGACAGATACATAAGAGGCGCTTGATGGTGTCCTCGCACCTGCAGGAGTCGTACATTGGGCTCTCTGCCATTCACTGTCGGCACTCTTTCTCAAAAATGCAAAGCAGTGCACAGCTACCACTAGCGCTGTATTGGACGCATTAAGACTTGCGATGCTTAGCTCTGCATGAACGCACGAACCAATATTTGCCGTGGAAAAGCACATTCCACGAGTAAGCATCACTGCATTTCTGGATGGTTGCAGAAGATGCGCGATTAAGTGAACAGACTGTATTTTGCAAATCTGGATAACCGCTGCGTCTACTTTTCTTTCTTTCTCTTCCTTTTCTTGTGTTTCCTTTTGTGCTTCTAGCCTCATTTAAGTTATTTCTCCTGGGGTCCTCAGAGTTGGTTCATGTCTGTGCCTTATCGCACAATACAATGCCTGCATGTGAGTGTGATCTTGTGACTGCGTGATATGCGTATGTCCATGTGCATGTGTTTGTGTATAGGCGCGTGTCGATATTGAGATTCGCTATCAAAAGCTACTGTGGTGTGGCAGCTTCAGTTACTTGCTATCCGCGTTGTATGAAAAGAGTTACATTCAGCGTACTTCAAGAAATACCGCCTTGCATTGCCTCCACCCATTTCCCCCTCATTTCAAAGCACACCAGCTAATCAGGGAGAACCCGCGACTTACTTCGTTGCAAAGAAATTGTTGCAAGCGCACGCTCTTGTAAAAAAATGATTCGCTTTGCAAATAAGTGACTATTTTGGGTCAGTCGCTCGAGGGCTGCTAGATTTTGACACCTCTGCGGCTGAAGCCATAAAGCTGCTGAATCCACCAGGTTGGCGTAGAATATGTCGTTAAAATATGTGCATCTTAATTGTGTCTTTGTGTTTCAAATACATGGATGGGCATAGTGCATCACTACTACCGCGTTTTCCTCACTAGGAACCGCCCTGCAAAAGCTAGCATCATCGCGTTACATTTAAATTCTATTCCAACCATAGCGCTATGATAATGCGCAAAGAGAACCCGCAATAAAAGAAGTTAAAAGCATCAAGGTAAATACATGTACGTAATAGCAGACGCTGGCTTGCGCATGGATTGGATTGTACTGCACTGTAGTGCCTGTTCGTCATAAAGGAAGAGCAAGTTTGTTGGTTATTGAAGTTTGGTGCGAAAGCCGGCGCGCGTACGAATGGCAGCAATCGCAACAGTTTCCATCTTGAATGACGCTTCGAGGCGCAGTTCGCAAATAGTTGTATAGTAGTTGATTGTCGTTTACTTAATTTATAAAGAAAATATGAAAGGCAGGAAATAGATGCTGGACACACTCTGCCTAGCTTTGGCTGCTGACATCTGAACAGAGGTCAAAAGAAGGGGCGCGGGGGGGGGGGTGACGTACTGGAGTAAAGGACAGGGAGAAAGAATAGCATAGAAGATAACTATACGCAGTTATACAGAGATAGCGACTATAGGCGAGCATTTCACACATAGCTCACTTGCAGCATAGAGAAAGAAATTCTACAAGAGTAGACACTCCCTTAGAGCCCAGCGACCGAATAGGCTGCAGCGCACCAAGCCACCGGCATTAAATACCTAAACCATACTTCTGGGTTCAGTTTCGGACGCGCGCGTTTTGAAAGCTAGCTAGAACGCGTCACGCCGGCTGCACTGATCGGCGCGTCTATTTCTTTTTATCTTTCGCTTATGGTGCTCAACCACGCGCGGTTAGTGCGGAATCGTTTTATTATTTAGTAAAAATGATTTCGAACGATCTTTACAAGTCTCCATCGAATCTGTGCAACTTGCGATTTCATAACGAAGACGCAAGACATCTTGTGAAATGCGGAAATGTTTGTTTTGCTCTATATAAATGCTGGTTCCAGGCCTTTTGTGCCTTCTTCCAATGTTGTAGCACCAAGTAAGCAGCAGTAGCTACCGTACGAAGTTCCACCGGACGGCAACAGCTGAAAAGAATAAGTTACAAGCATGTGTCATTTTGGTTTTAGACCTTATAGGAAAAATGTGGGTAGAGGTGAAACGTGCGAAAGTGGTAAATGGGTGGCATTACAAACAAAAGCGATTCGCTTTTACATACATGGCGTAGAAAATACCCGGCATATAATTTATTTTATTTAATTATGGTGTTTTACTTGCCAAAACCACTCTCTGATTATGAGGCACGCCGTCGTGGAGGACTCCGGAAATTTCGACCACCTGGGGTTCTTTAACGTGCACCTAAATCTAAGTACACGGGTGTTTTCGCATTTCGCCCCCATCGAAATGCGGCCGCCGTGGCTGGGATTCGATCCCGCGACCTCGTGCTCAGCAGCCCAACACTATAGCCCCTGAGCAACCACGGCGGGTACCCGGCATATCCCAAATAATACCATAACTTATTAAGAAAAGATCTGATAAATTATTAAGAAAAGATCTGACGCACTTAGCTTTTCGCTAAGTGCGTCACAAGGGTCAGACCCGCGCAGTGAGCCTAAATTGCTTGAAATGGGTCGCAGACTGTCACACAAGATTTCCCACCTTGCCATAGTCCAGTAGTACAGTGGTGCCGTGTCGAAGTGCAGAAGGAACGCAAGATTGCGCCGGGAGCCCAACAAACCAGGTTAGTTTAAAAACAGAAAAAAAAAAGAAAAGACGAACGGGTCGCTGGACAGGCGAACGCTCACATGCGCAGCCGTGGCGTGTCTGGTGCATGAGGCATGCATCTGGAGCGTCTGGCGTGTCATTGGCCTGTCGCTAGGTAACGCAATAAAAATCAGTCACAAAGTATAAGTTCATTTATACTCAAGAGTTTTAGTTTCAGCGGGAATGGATAAAATATAAAACAATGGTAACCTCATTTTACATTCTTTTTTTCCGATGTTCGCGATAGCTAACGGACGGCATTATTACTATATACTACTAGTGAACGCCTGTGACGTGTTCTGTGTTTCTTCTTTGTAATTGTACCTTCACGCTACGCTATGTCGGTAGGTATTTATACAAGCGCGACGCATTTCCTGTTGCCAGTTCCTGTTACCAAGTGTTTGTTGCATGGCCCCGCACAACGTCCCCGTTATTGTTGCTTGTAGAGCAGGCGGGTTGCGAGGCGCGACTGTTCTAGAACGTCGCATGGAGTTATAGCGACTGTCCGTCACTATACGTTGTCTCCGCTTCTGGGAAATCCATTTTACTCGCCTTGCCTCAACGTGGGGGACATTGCCCTGTGCTCTTTCTTGAAAATGAGGTGGCTGCCCGACTGGGGCACCGCCACAGCCACTCGGCAAACCTGAGTTTACTTTAGGATAAAGCCAGTCGACTCTCCGTTCTCAACCTGTCAAAACGTGTATTGCCAAGGCGGAGTGACCCAGGACATTAACGTTTTTTTTTCGAACACTAGCCATGGACGACGCTGCTCCTACTCCTGCTGTCAGAGACGACACCACGTTTACGCCTCCTGTGATCGCCGCAGAGCTTCAGCTTCCCAGCTCTTGACCCGAGAATCCCCGAGTTTGGTTTATGCAAATAGAGGCCCGTTTTCAACGCCGGCGCATCATTTCACAGACAGCGAGGTACCTGCATGTCGTCGCCGCGCTATCCTCCGACATCGCCGATGCCATAGACGACTTGCTAGCGGGTACACCTTCGGCCACAACATACGACGACCTGAAACGCATCGTCCTGCAGCGCCTCCAGCCATCGCAACAGAGTAGGCTCCAACGCCTCCTCTCCGAGGAACTCGGCAACCAACGATCGTCACAACTCCTGCACCGATTGAGTCAGTTGCTGAATGACCACCCCGACAACGAGAGCCAGCTTCCAATTTTGCGAGAGCTGTTCTTGCGGCGCCTCCCACGCGTGGTGCTGGCGGGTTCCGACGAGGCGAGTCTCGATCGGTTAGCTGCACTCGCTGACCGCATATACGACTGCACGTCTGCGGCGCAGCCACCTATCGCCGCTGCAAGAATCTCAGAGCCAGGTGATCGACTCTCGCGCCTGGAGGAAACAGTCGACTGCCTTACCAGTGCACTGGAGAAGCTGACGGTAGGCGGCAACATTAACGACCAACTTCGACACAATCATTCGCCTTCACAATCTCGCAGCGTACCTAGAGACTCGTCGCAGCAGTTGTTCCGGTATCACCGTCGCTTTCTCGAACAAGCAAGCCGCTGCATTCAGACCTGTTCGTGGACGCGAAACGCACCGGCATGCGACATCGGTCCTTGCGCAAGCCGCCTATTCTTCGTAGTTGACCGAATCACCAGCACCCGCCTCCTCGTCGACACCGGAACCGAGTTGTCTATCGTTTTCGCCACGGCCGCCGATCGCCAACGCGGCAAATCCACACCCACGCTCCACGCAGTGAACAACACTGGCATCACGTCGTATGGTCTCCGGTCAATAACGCTAGACATCGGACTCCGGCACTTGCATGTATGGGTGGTCGTGATCGGCAACGTCAGCTTTGCTATACTGGGAGCGGACGTCCTTAGCCATTTCCACCTAGATGTGAGTGTCCACGATGGGCGCTTAAAGGATAACGTCACATCCCTCGATGTACTTGGCCTGCCGTCCAACCCCGCCTCAACTGGCATCCGTACGTTTCGGCCGGTCTCAACCTACGGCAAGATACTTGCTGAGTACCCGCAACTCACGAAGCCCCGAAACGATGCGCTGCCCATGAAACACAAAATGACGCATCATATCACCACCACCGGCCCACCTGTCGCCGCGCGGCCACTGAGGCTCGCTGGACGGAGGTTGGAATTCGGCCGCCGTGAGTTCGAACACATGCTTCAGCTCGGCGTTATTCCGTCCTTCCTCCAGCAATTGCTCTTCACCTCTCATTCTGGTTCCAAAGCAGGACAGGGGTGACTGGCGTCCTTGTGGTGATTACCAAGCTTTGGATGCCGTCACTACTCCGGATCAATATCCCCTGCCCCACATACATGACTTCGGCGCTCGTCTCGCAGGTACCAAAATATACAGCAAGATCGACATGATGAACGCGTACCATCCAATTCCGTTCGAAGCCAGCGACGTTCCGAACACAGCAACCACGACTCAATTTTTCCTATATAAATTTGTCCGTATGCGTTACGGCTTGAAGAATACGGCGCAATGTTTTCAAAGGTTCATCGGCGAGGTTACACCCGCAGTCCCGCTCATTTTCGTCTACCTTGACGACATGTCGTTGCAGAGGCGCACAGATGAAGAGCACAAAGAGCAATTTCGCCTTCCGCTTGAGCGACTGGAGGAACACGGCCTGGTCCTAAAGACCCAGAAATGTATTTTCGGAGTTGAAGCCCTTGATTTTCTCGGCTTTCACATTTCAAGGCATCAAACCACGGGAATCACGGGTGCGGGAAATCAAGGAGTTCCGCTCTCCAACATCTTTCCGAAAGTTGCGCGAGTTTCTGAGGCTCATAAATTTTCACAGGCGCTTCGTACCATCCAGCGTGCAAGTTCTTCTGCTGCTTACCGACCTGCTGCATCGCGTCTCCAAAAAACCGCCTACCTTTTACTGCTCCTCGGAGCACGAACACTCTTTTCCGGAAGCCAAAACGCGGTTGGTGACTGCCGTGCTGCTGATTCATCCGTTACCCAATGCGCCAACTCGCCTTATAGTAGGCACGTCGACCGCTGTAGTGGGTGCAGCGCTGCAGCAGCACGCAGACACAGACTGGAGGCCGCTGGGCTTCTTTTCAAAGCGCCTCAAACCTTCAGAAGCTCACTAAAGCACCTTTGGGAGGTTGATGTTGTCCATCTATTGCGCTGTCAGCTGTTCCCGTTTTTTTTTCTTGAAGGCTGCAGCTTTTACATTCTGACCGACCACAAGCCATTAACCTTCGTTTTCAAGAACGACAGTTCATCGTACTCAGAACGTGAGCTTCAGTAACGTTCCTTTATCTCCGAATTTTCTACAGACATCCTTCATATCTCTGGGACCGAAAATCAGGCAGTTGATGCACCGTCGGGGATCGGCGCTGTGCCTGCTGGCCCTGTGTATTTCCAAGCTCTAGCCTCGGCCAAGCAACATGACCCCGAGCTGGGCTAATTGCCGGAAAACGGCTCGTCGCTCCAGCTTGCGGAGGTACCAATTCCCTACACAACAGCGTTGGTCACCTGCAACACATCGCAGGCAGCTCCTCGACTGTTCGTGCCCCATCAGTTTCGGCGGCCAATATTTGATTCACTGCACGGGCTAAGTCATTCCGGCATCAGAGCGACGCAGAGGCTTATCCCAGACCGCTTCGTCTGGCCAGGGATCAACAAAATGTCTGAAACTGGACAAGAAGCTGCCGAGTCTGTTAGAGGCCGATCCACACGACGGACCAAGTCTGCGGGCCGATCGGTCACGTGATCCGATGTCACGGCCCACCGCGGTCCGGCCCGGCGCAGAGCACATCCACACGGCGGACCGCCATAGCAGACGGCAGAGCAGACCAACCAGCTACACTCTCGCCAGAGTGTTATCATTGTTATCATTCCGGCTCGAGTCCCACAAAGCCGGGAACTGCTCAACGAGGGATACAAAATAAAAAAAAAACCTCCTCGTCACTCCAAGAGGACACGGTGTTTAAAAAATATATTTGCTGCACGCACGTGTAGGCGGAACGGCGGACATGAAACGACTGGCTTGACTGGCTTTTGCTCAGCCGAAAACTAGATTGGATTTGGCTAAAGACACTCTGTTGCCGGACAACATTCGTTGGCTACGCCAAAATCGCTGCGGTTTGAATGCGGTCCGCCGCCAAAACTGAAGCGGGAAAAGCCTTGGCGATTTGTTGGACCGCGAGGGCCGCGGTTTTGCGCAGGCCAACGGCGGTACGCACGAACTGGTGACGTCCTATCACGTGATGCGCGGACCGCGGCCCAAAAGAGCAATTTGGTCCGTCGTGTGGATCGGCATTAAGCGGGAGTCACACAGTCCGATTCGGTGTCGGATCCGGCGTCTGACGCGCGGAATCGACGTGTTTTGCTGTGCCGAAGCGCCGGATCGGACGCCCGGCGTGCGACAAACCGGACGGACTTTCATCGTCCGACGCATCCGACAACCCCACCGTCGTTTAGCCGCTGCCGATGATAGCGCGGCTGGCATGTGACGTTCCCTCCACAGAGGCGGTGCTGGCGGGCCGATTTATCGCCATCATTTACTTTTTCCCTTGCCGGCTGCAGTTTGTTTCCGACACGAAATAGTTAAATTATGGGGTTTAACGTGCCAAAACCCCTTTCTGATTATGAGGCACGCCGTAGTGGAGGACTCCAGAAATTTGGACCACCTGGGTTTTTTTTAACGTGCACCTAAATCTAAGTACACGGGTGTTTTCGTATTTCGCCCCCATCGAAATGCGGCCGCCACGGCCGGGATTCGATCCCGCGATCTCGTGCTCAGCAGCCCAACACCATAGCCACTGAGCAACGACGAAGGGTAGCACGAAATATAGTTACCATTTAAGAAAAATTATCTCGAATGTGTGCCTGTTTTGCAAAGCGGCGCCTAGTACATTAGTACTAACCTACTGGCGAAATCGAAAGCCGCTATGCGAGCTCATTTCGCTGGCAGACATACCGACCGTCTGAGCGAGGCTGCTCGCTTCGCTTGCACGTTTGCCCTTCGCAACGACTGCATCGAGTAAACCATTTGTATTTAATTACGGGCGGCTTAAGTGTACAGTGTTAATCGTTTTGGGAAACATAAGCGCTCTTCGCTGAGCTCGGGCTAGATCGCAACGCCGTAGGCCGCGGCGTCCGCCTAGCTAGGCCTACCGACCGAATCGCTGGCAGTCAGCGGAGCCGTCAGTGGACAACGCACCGTCGTGAAGTGTTCTGTCACTCGCAGGGGCATAATTTTATTGACAGTGATCGCGTAAAGCAAATGAGTGTTGTGCAAAATTGTTTATATTGAGTTTCTTGACGTGGATATGACGTCATCCGAGTGTACAAGCTGGGGCGCTGGATGTGGGCGGAGCTCACGCGCCGCTCGATCGTTCGGATGCACGCACCGTGTGCCCCGAATCGTCGAATGCCGCATGCCGGAGCATGCAGCGCCGCACGTGGGATCAGGCGCCGAATCGTACCGTGTGTCTCCTGCTTCAAGCCATGAAAGTGACCCGGCACACGCGTTCAGCGGTGCAGCCGTTTCGACCACCAGAGAGCCGTTTCGATCACTTGAATTTAGATTTGGTGGAGTCTCTTCCGCCCTGCCAAGGTTTCAGGTACCTCCTCACGTGTGTCGACCGGTACTCAAGTTGGCCTGAGGCGACGCCTCTACTAGACATCACGGCTGAAACAGTGGTGGAAGCATTTGTTGTTACGTGGGTGTTGTCCTTTGCGAATAACTACTGATCGAGGCCGACAATTCCAAAGCTCGCTTTTTTCTGCGCTGGCAGACTGCTCGGCAAGCGCCTTCATAACACCACGGCTTATCACCTACAGACCAACGGCATAGTCGAGCGTCTCCACATTTGAAGGCGTCATTGACCGCCACGCTCGACAGACAGCACTGGGTGGAGAGGCTACCGTATAGTACTATACTGGGGCTGCACGTAGTAATCAAGGAGGACCTCGGTGTCAGCAGCCGAGATCCATGCCAGTTTTCCGTCACCCAGCAAGGCACTCCGCGAACGGCCGCGATGCACGAGAGGCTACATTCCTGGCTCAACCAGCTTCGACCTACACCTTCTCGTATCGCCCGCGGGCGGCCTGCGTCTAGTTTCGCGACAATAGACACAAGCACGAACGTCTTTCTGTGGCACGACTCTACCAAGCCACCATTGACTTCTTCCTGTACAAGGCGTTGGATGTACAAGGCGTTGGACTTGATGTGGAAAAAGCTTTCGATAAAATCCGACATTATTTCATTCTACGGGTGCTTCGGACTTGAATATGGGGCAGCGGCTTTCCCATTTTGTCAAGGCTTTCCTTTGAATAGAAGGGCGTGTCTCAGGTTTGGGGAGATAAAGTCGTAAGTCTTTAAATTGGGTTGCTGTGGTACTTCGCAGGGATCCGTACTCGCGCATATTTTATTCAATCTGGCGATGTCGAAGTTGGCTGATACACTGGACACTGTCCAGGGTATTGGCTATTCAATCTACGCGGATGACGTTACTACATGTAGTGTTGGTGGTAAGGATGGAGCGCTTAAGGCTAGGCTGCAGAAGGTGGTAACCCTTACGGACGAGTATCTAGGTCTTATGGGGCTCAAGTGCTTCACTAAAAAATCGGAGCTGTTGATCTTCAAATCTAAGGAGCTAGGTCGTAGGCCGAAGGATTCAGTACCGGAAGTTGAGCCTTGCATTAGAATCCATACTAGGGAAGGGTCCTTGATACCCAAAGTTGAAGCAATCAGGCTCCTGGGTCTTGTAGTTGAAGCGAATGGATCGAATATTAGAACCATTCAGCGTATTACCAAGAAGACGGAAGTGGCCATAAGACTTATAAAAATAATCTCTAATAGGCATAGGGGTGTAGGAGAAGAAAGTGCGATGCGGTTAGTTCATGCATTTATTATGTGTCATTTCTCGTATGTGGCAGCTATGGTAAATTGGAATAAGGGGGAGAAAGATAAATTGTAAGCTTTAATCAGAAAAGCTGTCAAGGCTGCGCTTGGTCTGCCTGTGACTACGTCAAACGATATGTTGTTACGACTGGGTTTGCATAATACTTTACATAAAATTGCCGAGGCTCAGCGTACGGCACAGAGAGAGCGGTTGCTAGGTGCACCAGCGGGTAGGTATATTTTAAAGTTAATTGAGGAATCGGTGGCTGTGTCGCACGATGGGGCGCCCCTACACGAGTTGAACGTGAACCTTAGGGCCAATATCATGGTTCGTCAATTTCCGCGGAATGTGCACCCCGTGCACAATGTAGGGAGACGGGTCGCGAGAGGTAGGGCTCAGTTGCGAGAGGCAAAGGATCAGTAGAAGAAGTTTGCGTTTGTTGACGCCGCATGGATTAATGGGAAAGATGCTTATTCGGTGTGGGGGTAGATGGCAATGGGAGCGGTATAAACGCCGCTTCCATTTATACCAAAAATCCGGGGGTCGCCGAGCAGGTGGCTTTTGCTCTAGCACTAATTGATTCAAGAAGAGTGACTCGCGATCTGCGATTAAAGCCTTCTCGAGGGGACTTGTGGGGGAACCGGCTAACAGACTGCTGCAGGGTAGGGATATCACTTCGCATACAGTTACTTGGCTCCCGGCGCACATGGGGACAGTGGAGGGAGCCTCGCGAACCTCAACGAGTTGGCACACTGGGAGGCAGGAGGATTAGTATGCCGTGTACTCCCTGAAGGGGCTGGACTTCCCGCTCCTGAGTTCAGGGACCAGCCGTTAACCTACTACGAGATCACCAAGCACTATTACTTAGGGCGCAGGGCATTCTCCCAGCCACATTCTAAATTAAATAGGCCACAGGCGGTTACATTAAGGCTTCTGCAGACACGAACGTACCCTAACCCGGTCGTCATGAATAAAATTAATCTGGACTGCGGGGTTCCAGTCTATTGTAGCTGGTGGGGGGTGGGGGGGGGGTTGCTCGATTTAGAACACATGCTTTGCCGCTGCTTGGCGTTGACCGGGGATGCTTCTCAAGGTGAACAGTAGTGGCAGCGGATTATGCACAGTGAAATGCTGGCGGACTAACTCAGGGCTGTCCAGAGGGCCCGTATAACGGCAGAGGGGCTCGGCCTCGCTGTTCCGACGTGGGAGCGGCCCGCATCGGTCCCAGACTGATCCCTCAGGACCTAAATTAAGTTCTTCATACCATACCATACCAGTTTCCACATATAAATTCCCCGAACTTTCCAGAGAAATGCACTGGCGTCCCAGTTACTTGTGTGCTTCGGTGCATCAAACGACGTTTTGTTAACAAACTAACTGCAACGCCAATGCATTTCTCCGCAAAGTTCGGGAATTTATATCTCGAAACTGGTGGAATATTGAAAATTCGTCCCAAGGGGATTTGCCTTGTGAACACCACCGCTAGAATTTGCAAATTGCAATATGGGTCATGATGTAATTAATTAAAAACTTAATTAGTGGATTTTTGCTGGTAAGCTTGTTCTTTTCCTCCACTGTGAATCAATGTTTTTTTTTTCCTGTACAAATACCTCAACACTCTCCCAGCCCATTCACTTTCTTCCATATTCCTCAGTCGCTCTTCACAATCAATTTTATTGCGAGCTTCCCTCACTTCAAAACTAGTCCAGCCCATATCACCCTGCACAGCTTCATTTGTGGTTTTCCCGTGAGCGCCCAATGCGAGGCGCCCCACTGACCTTTGGTTCCCATCCAGTCCTGATTGTACCCCTGATTTAAAGCAAACAACCGCATTTCCAAAAGTAAGTCCTGGAACCATTACACCTTTCCACATACCCCGGAGCATCTCGTACATATTGTATCCGCATAGCGCTCTGTGTTTCATTATGGCTGCCCATTTCTCTAACACTTCACTGTTGTTTTTCCTGTGTTTCGATATATATATTGCCTTCGTTTATCCATATACCAAGGTATTTATATGATCTTACCCCAGGTATTTCCTGGCCCTGTATTGCCACTGTCTGTTCACTTTTTTCATTGAATACCATAACACCTGATTTTCTAACACTACATTTCAAACCTAAATTCTTGCCTTCCTCTCCACAGATATTAGCCAGACGTCGTAAATCACTTTGCTTGTTAGCTAGCAACACAATGTCGTCCGAATAAAATAAACCTGGAAGCTGCTACTCCACCACTGTACCCGCCTGTTTGTATGAGAGATTAAGCCCGATATTACTTCCTTCTAGCGCCCTCTCCATCCTCACCATGTACATCATAAACAGCAGCGGGGATAAAGGGCGCCCCTGCTTCAGTCCCTTGTTGATATCAACTTTCTACTCGCTCTTCATCGCTTCCATTTCAATGGAAACGGTATTTTCTAGATAAATCTCTCTCAAAAGCTGTAGACAATCGCCACCTAAGCCTTCCCCTTCCAGAATATCCCACAAAATGATGCGGTCGGCGTTGTCATAGGCGCCTGTAATGTCTAAAAAGGCCGCATATAACGGTCTGCTTTCTACTCTTGATATTTCAATACACTGAGTAAGAACACATAAGTTATCATCCTAACGCCTACCTATTCTAAAGTTCTCCCAAAATGTCATTATTGTCTGCCCATGCTTGCAGCTTTAATTTGATTGCCTGCATTGCTAGCCTGTATATTACCGATGTAATGGTCAACGGTCTATACGAGTGAATTCTATATTTCTCCCCCTTACCGTTATAAATTGAATTCATTCTACTTTGTCGACAACTGTCTGGTATTCGTTTATCTTTTAAAGTTTTTTCCACCGCTTTCACCAGAGCTTCCTTACTTATTGGCCATACTTCATTAATCAGCCTAACGGGAACCTCGTCTAGCCCTGTGGCTTCGCGCTTAGGAATTTTCTCTTCGGCTTTCTTCCAGTTGAAATTTGTCAGCAACATCTCCTTTTCCACCTGGTTCTCTTTCATGTTCTTTTTTTCTTCAAGTACAACCTCGTCATGGCCTTGGAAAGATTCGGCTGTTATTTTTCGGATGTAATTTATTGCCGCTTCCCCTTACAGTTTGTTTCCATCTTCGTCTAGGATATGTTGTTTATTGTTGTTGACTTCCTGCCTCATAATTTTATGTGGCTCCAAGTTATTCTAGGTGCGGCCTCCTTTTTATCACATATTTCTGACAACCAACGTTCAGTTTAACCTTTTATCTTTGCTTGCACCAGTATTTGAACAATAGACTTTTTCTCCCGGTATATTTCCCATTTACTGGCTACTTCATCCTGCGGCAACCACGCCTTCTTTGCCTGCCTGTGCTCTCGAGATGCTTTCTGTCGTTCCGCGATTGCTTCTCGTATCTCCCTGTTCCACCAGCATTTAGGTTTCTTTTTTCCTTTCCAACGAACATGTTGTTTCTCTTTCCGTATTTCTGTCGCTATTACACTTAGAAGCACACTATATTCTCACTCTTGTCCATTTGCCAAGTTCTCCCTTGATTCTAGTGACTATATTTGTTATTTGTTGAGCGCTCAAATTTGGACTGGCCATTTTGCACTCCTTGCTCTCTTTCCCAACTACATATCCCATTTTCAAAATATTGCGTTTATGGTCGCTCCCTATGCTGCTGTACCCTTCCTCATCAATGACCGTTTCTCTTAACTTATCATGAATTCCTTCTGTCATCAGACAGTAATCAATGGTTGATTGCCGGAATCCCACTTACCACATGATTTGCCCTTCACACTTAGGTCCTGTATTCACGATAACGAGGGTATGTTGCTCACAAAGGTCTAGCATTGAGTTCCCGTTGTTGTAGGTACAGCCATCTAAATCCTGTATGTGGGCATTCACGTCACCTAATAGGATAATTTCAGCATCATTCCCGAACTCCTTAATATCAGCACTTATGCATTCCACTAACACTTTATTGTTTTCTGTGCAATTATTTCCGGTCCACAAATATGTAACGCCCAGCCAAGTTTTTTCCCCACTCATTGTACGTGACAACCAAAGATGCTCTTGACATTTTGAATATACTCTTTTCAATTTGGCTCCCTGATGGATGAGCATCCCAACTCGCCCTTCCTTTCTTTCCGACTTAGTTCTGTTGCATCCTTCCCAAACATAATTCTGAATAATTGCCGGCCTTTCCGAGTCTCTAAGGCACGTTTCTGTAACCGCATACACCCCTATTTGTTCTTTATTTAACTGCTCCTCAATCTCTGCCCACTTTTCCTTTCTTCTGCCGTCCTGCATGTTTATGTAGCCTATTGCATGGCGAGCTCTCTTTCTTGCTTTCCTCCTTTTTGTGTTATCGACGGCTATGCTATACTGGGGATCCCTTAGGGGAGCTTCTTCATTACAAACCTACTCTGGCCTCCTAAATGCCCGTGGGCCACCTAAAAAAGCAACAGCGCGACCAGCAAGTCACCAGGCTACTTCTCGTCCAAGCCTGTAATTGAAGTGGATCCCGTTTTGTTAAAAACCACCACACCTTCTCACTTCCCTGTTTACTTCGATATCCTCGAAGCCTTTCTCTCGGCTCATTTTCCACATCGCCTCATTAGCAGCCACTACGGCTCTTTGTATGTGACTGTCAAGTACAGGCACCTACGGCACCGTGCACACCACGATCTGCAGCTGAGGGGATATTTTGCGTAAGCCGTCCACCCCCTTCGCCAAGCGCTGGGCTAGTCCTGTGCCTTTACTGTTTAGGACGTCATTTAACCTACCTGCTACTATGACAAGGTTGCGCATGTGGGCATTTTCCGCGAGCTCTGTTTTTGCTCGCTCCATGACAGAACCCAGCGTCCGCCCCGGAAATGTCCCTACCGCCACTCTTTTATCGCCTTTCACCCTCTCCACAATTGCTTCTGAGCAGCTAGCCAGGTTTGAGTCGCTGGCGATAATCACTATTTCACTGTCTCCTACCTATCCCTGCTTCCCTTTGTCCTTTTCCCCGTGATTCGGACTCGACGAGTGGCATTGACCCCTGCGCTGCTGCTTTTTCCGCGGGGCGGCCTCAAGCTAGGTGCCGCTTTTTACAGCTAACCCCTCTCCACGTTGCACACATTCCACGTAGTTTGCTGGCACTCCTTTTCTTGTGACGTCCGGAGACTGCGTTTTATTGCCACGACGATTCTCGTTCACAATGGCGGCCCTGTGCAGCGTTTCCTTGGCTGCTTCAAGTCTTTTTTCCACGACTTTCTGTGCATCAGGCTCCCTATTTAAATCATTTTTGAGCTCTTCAACCTGTCTTACAAGCTCTTCCTGGAGAGCCTCCATTTTCTTCAGCTTAGCATCGACATCACAGTGTGTGCCGATTGACTCAATTCGCTCTCTATTCTCATCCGTCCCCTCATCACCTTGAGGGACCCCCGCACACTGCCCGCTTTCCCGGCTTGCTTGTCAGGTATTGCACGGCTTTTTCTAATGCAAATACTACAATACTGTAATAATGCAGAGCACGTGCCTTCTGGCAAAAACCGATACGCACAGGATCTAAATCCTTAAAATGTCGCAAAGTAATTCTCACCAATGTTTAAAAAGCAATCAATGCCGCAGAGACTTAAGGTATGACACGTTTTCGCACGTGTTGAACCACGTGGCCACGCTCTCACTTTCCTACCAACGCACACACAGTAAAACCACTAATAGCTATTAGTTTTGCCACTTCCAAGCTACTATTTAAGGTCTATAAAAACTCAACGTCCCACCCGGTTGCACGTGTTGAAGCACGAGGCGCGAAAGGACGCTCTGACTATCCTGCAAAACCAAATGTACCCGAAACACACCCGCGCACACGAAAAAAGGGGATACAAAAAAAGAAAACTACCCAATTATTATTTAAAGGCTAAAAAAATCTGCAAATCAAAAACAGAAGCAAGCTCAAAGCATGTACAAAAACATGATTTCGTCGCCACCACGGAGCCCTAAAAAGCACGTTCATTTGCCACAAAATCTCAAGCCACTGCCAATCTCAACTAGAATTATAATTTCCAAGCGCCCTCTCGTTGGGGCTATTCGCTACTGGAGCGCGATTTGGAGGGATACGATGCCACGACTCTTTCGCTCGATTCTATTGCCTTCTCATCATCCACTGTTCACGGCCAGGCGATTCCGTTGATAACGTTGACAGGAACGCCGCTACAACCACTGCCGAAGCACGAAAAGAAATAGCATTGGAATACAATCGTCGTATTATCCCTGGCCTTGCTATTTCGTCTCCAAAGACTTCTCCGAAGGCGGCCCAGGCGTCGACGCGTGCCCGTAAGTCACTGTCGACGGCTCTGCGAGGATGCAGTTTACCCTCTGATCACAACGACGCAAAAGGTCTGCTCGAATTCGAGGCACTGTGCGCTCGTGCATGTGATCTTGGTTTTTCTCTCTCGGTGCGAAAGCAACACGCCGTAGTTGATGGGACGTCATATTGCAATTCAGTACCGCCTGGCTGCACAAGGAGTGGTCTGTAGCATGCTGATACTAATATGGTGATGATGCGGATGACAGCCTCAAATCGTGGGGCACATACCCACTGTATGGGATCAGCAAAGAATCTGAACGTGCCGGCATAAGGGGAGGAAATATTTTAAAGTGTGCAAATGCGTATTGTGTACGCCAAAGCTTTGAAGACTGAAAAAGAAAATAGAACGTAAAAGGGCGAGCAGTCAAGACTAGCACGATGACAAGGACTGCAAGAAATAAATACATAAAATAAAAGGCAAATGTAGGTAAATATAAGAAGCCCAGAAACAGACCGAAAAATAATAAAAATAGAAACATAATGTTAAGCGGGTAGATGGTGAGATTCAATGTGAAACTTTTTTATGGTAGTGTAGGTATTCCTGTGACTGAAAAATAACGGTACTAATAAAATAAAAGAAATGTATATGCGTGGCAACCACCGTTCAAACTTACGGCAATATCTAAAGTACTTCGGACTCGCCACAGTAATCCAATAGCCGTGACGTTGGGTTGCTGAGATCCAGGTTGCGGGTTTAATTCAAGCCGCGGCATGCGGATTCAATCCGATGATTGTGGAATGCAAGAAGCTCCCATCTACCGTGCAGTGCGTGCACGTTAAAGAACCCCAGGAGGTCAAAATTAATACCGAGCCACCGCTACGGCGTACCTCTTAATCAGATGTCATTTTTTTGGCACGTAGAACCCCGGAATTAATCTTCTTTTTTTTTTGAAAAAGTAGTTCCACTTAAAGCGGTAAACCTGCGACGTGTTAACAAAAAGCGATCAATTGTTTCGGGCTCATTGCTGAACGAACGCAAAGCTAATATCTCCTGACAAGGTATGGATCTCAAAGATCACGGCAGCGAAGCCTTATGACAGTGACTTCAAGGTGTCGTGTTCCAAATAATTTGGTGCACCAAGGGAATGCTAAATGTTCGTAATTCGGGAGGGAAAGTTCGCGCAGATTTTTATGATTCATTGATAGGAGGGAAATTTCGAAACCTCGACTTTGAAGTTTAGAGGAGCGAAAACATGCAATCCGTAAATGTACGTCCGCGTAAAATTCTACCTCCTATAGTAATGCCACTCTTATACAGTAATTATACTGCAATTAGTGTGCGTCTGGTAGCAGTCTCGGTTTCGCCTTCCATAATTTCTTACGTTCGCTTAGGAGCTCGGAGAAAGAGCGAGAATATGTGCGCTGCCGAGCTCAAGCCTAAAACCGATATATTTTGGAGTGGCGGCCGATGCGCGAAGCGCATGCAAGACCGACTGCTTGGAAGCGTGGTTATATTCACGACCGCTCGCGTTTCATATGCGATGCACAGACGCGATATTTTCGTGCGCACCCCTATACGAGTGCCCCAGCCCGCCTGCCGACGCTGCGTGTGCATCGCATTTGACACAGTGCGCCAGAGGGAAGCGCGCCACTGTCAGTTTCACTTGTGGAACAAAGCGGTGTTTTCATTTCGCATTCAGGACAACACATGCTACGGTGTGAGCCGGCGAAGAGAGAAAGCGGCGTCTCGTATGCGGCCCAGCTTACCGCCCTCCAGGCCGTTGATCGTTCAGAAGAGGCTTGCGTTCGCTGCGCACCCTTAGCGTCGAACGCTTAAAGGAAAAAGAAGAGCCAGAGATGTAGACAAGCTCACCCTCAGACTGAGCAGTGATCGCACATTCCCGCGAAAAAAAAAAGGTTCTGAAGCTCCCGATCCGTGCAACAGCTACCTAAAGCACTTCGTGCGGGGGAGCAACTGCTTTAGTATGTTCTCGTTACTCAGATGCCTTGTGTAGCTGTAACAGGAACGTTGGCATTTATGGAATGCCTACTTCACTGTGCTGCGTTGCGTCTTCACATGCCGGTGCACCTTATTCTCTTTTTACCATGAAAGTAGTTTTCTTTCTGTCGTTGAACACTGTTTCGTATTACTCTCACGCGCGTGGGATCATATGAACTTCAGAACATGCAAGCAGGAGAAAGTTTTGTGCATGAGCGGTCCTAAATGAAAGAGTGTGAATCGCAAGGCGTTTCAGTCGCTACGCACGTGCCGGCAGTCTAACTATGCGCTGGAGGGATTGGAAATAGCAGTGTAGGTGTTCTTACGAGGACAGGCTTCTGCATGATCTCGAGAATTCTATGCGAAAAAGCGCCGGCGGCATAGCAAGGGTGAAGGGGGCGAGTTATGTATATAAAATGAAAGCGTGGGCGATTAATGAGTGCGTATTTATTGTGAATGTGTGTCCTTGTTACTGAGAGGTGGCTGCCCAATTTAGAGCCTCGGAACCATCAAGGAAACGAGGTAGGACAATTCTCGTCAGTTCATTAATTGCGTAATCACAACTTTTGGTACGGCAACGTCGGATGACTATCCAGTCGGTATGATTGTTTTTGACATCAGAGTAGTAAAGTGAATTTATTCCGAAGAGAAATGAACCAAGTGTCTTTTGAAGTACTAAACCCAATAAGTTTTTTTTTTTGCTTCTTTTCGGAAGTTCTTATACAAGGATAGACGATTTTTCGTGGAAAAGACAGCTTTTCTATCCAACAGCCTGGGTTTAAACAAACAATGCTGCATGAACCCCCACAGAAGCCGAGCACCAGACCAAGGAACATCTATACCCATTAGTAAAAAACCGGTGGGTTTCCCGCAGCACCAGGATTTGAACTCGGTTCCTGCTGCATACGAGGCGGATACCTTACGGCTGCGCCACCACTGCGGTTTGCGGCATCGCTGACCTAGAGACTGTACGCTTGCGCCAGCCTCTTCAAGGCCAAAAAGAAATGAAGCAACCGGAAACAAGCCTACTTACTGTCAGAAGCTTGTCTGCAGGACGGTTGCTAGTCCCAGTGGTGACATGAAGTGTCATTATTGGTACTGAAGCAGTGAAGCAATCCTTCGTATGAGAGGTGATATTCGTCGAAAGCAAGTGCAGCCCTCTTGTTTTTTAAGGGTGACTCATACTTTGAGTATGTCTAGGTACACTGCAGCTTTTCACCGCGAGAGTATGACAGGTGTCCTCTTATTCAGGGTCCTGCATATTTCACGTAACGTGTTTGAGAAGAGATTTTACGCTTACCACTACAGTCTTCTTGCTGAAATTGCGCTGAAAATTTCATTTTCGAGTCTAAGTCATTCAGTGCAGCAACTGCCACAGTAAATTGCCTGATTTTTAAAAAAAAGAGTACTAAGTTGCTTACCTTAGTACTACTAAACACCTTAGCACCTTAGCACTTTAGTATTTCTAAGTACTAAGGTGCGTGCGTGCGCACGAGCGCGCACGCGAATGTATCATTTTACATCATAATTCTAGTCCTAGAACTGGATTTTTAAGAGACACGGACATGCGAGAAAAATCGAAACGCATATTCAACTAAGTTACAAAAATCCGCCAATTAATTTCTTAATTAATTGTATTACAGAGCATATTGAAGTTTACGAAATGTAGCCGGTGAGTTTTCAGGCGTATCCAGTAGGAATTAATTTCCAGAATGACACAAGTTTGGAGATATATGCCATCAAACTTACCGCCAAAATGCACTGTTGGTCCCCTTCATTTTTTTTACCAAAACACTATTTTATGCATTCAAGCACAATAGTAACTGGAACGCCCATGTATTTCGTCCCACACTTTGGGAAATATAAACTCAATATCAGTGTCATCCTAGACGTTCATTTCAAGTGTATGCGTCGTCAAACTCCCTGGCTACAACTCGTTAATTGCAATATGTTCCGTAAAGTAAAGAACTAAAAGTTAATTAGTCAATTTGAGCCAATTAGTTGAATACATGTTTCGATGTATCGTGCTGGTAATGTCAACCTCTTCGAATAATCCAGCTCAACGAAAAGAATTATGCTATCTGTCACAGGATATTTTAAAGAATTCCGTAAAACTTAAAAAAACGGTCCCCCTGCATGTACATCTGCCTGTACGCTATTTGCAGGCAATGAGCACTTTGTATGCACGCTGTCAAGCAATGAAGGAAAGTAAGCTAACCTAAAGCACCCAAAATCAAACATAAAAAGCGAAAGCCCTTCTTTTCTTCACTCGTCCACTTTGTTTTGCATGCGCAGCTTTTCGTGAGATGAGAGAAGAATAGTTCACAGGCAGAACTGCTTTACGCCGCGCAAGCAAGCTCAGCTTACTTTGACAAAGAACGCAGCTGTGGCCAGCTTTAGGATGAATCTGTCTGCACAAAGCAAGTAGACTCGTATCAGTAGTTGACTGGGTTTTGGTCGTAGTATCACGTACTCTTTGCAGACTCCATTCTTTCAATTCTTCTTGAAAGCTCTTCCTCTTACACAGGAACAAATAGTACGCAAGCCAAAAACGTGCTAAATTGTTTTCCTGCTTACGGTTTCCCGTTTGCTTTGAACCTTGCGAAAGAGGGATTTTCTCTCCCCTTTCACTTTACTCGAAGCAATGTGGATGCTAGCACTGGAGATGTTGCCGCAGCCAACGTTGAGCATGTGTAGAAATCTTTCGAAGACCTGAAGTTTTCCTTCGGCTCTGATTGGCACCGCCAAGGCCAGCTAAAAAGCTAAGAATGAGTATTTTTCGAGGCTAATCACATCGTCTCCTTGCATGATGTTTCATAACCTCGGCGTTCCGTCTGAATAAAGGTGCTTTGAATGTGTACCAGAGAAACTAAGGCTGTTTAGTTGAAAAACCTTAATTTAGCCCCCTTGTTTCACCAGAGGACGCGGAGCATAAGAATTAATGACTGTACGAAAGAAAGGAAACAACTGCCGGCCTTCATGCTGTTCGACTTAAATTCCTTTAAATGCAAGCATATTTCTGACGAACTTTCTTTTCTCAGAGGAGGAGATGTAGTTAATTCATATTCAGGAACTGGGAACCTCCTCATATGCCGGAAGGGGTAAGGAAAATAAAAAATAGCTCCCCCCCCCACACACACACATACACGCACTCAACACACAAGATAAGCTTCAACTTTATTTAATTTAAATGCAAAACCTTGAAAACACTGTCTGCATGTGTAAGAGATCTGACTTCACAAAAGCCACATGAGAGCTGGACGCTATACGCGTTTTTTACTACAAATGTGGCGTATTTCACTTCTAGTAATTTAATTTAGGTTAGGCCAAGTGCATTTAAATGTAATTTAATACTTAATTCAAAGGAACCAGCTGTTTAGAGTACCATTTTAACTGCAGATTCTCGGGTGTTTCACAAATTAGGTGGATTCTGAGCAGTAAACCACAAAATTTTATTGAAGACGAAATCTCAAAAAGAGTTGAATATCTGCGCAGCCTGACAACGAAGCCTATAATTCGCATTTACAGCCTTTACCAGCATACCAGGCTGCTATGAAATTAAACGTTTTCTGAGATTGCGTGCTGCGTAAACTTTCGTGGTTAACTTTACGGTCACCACCCGCTTACGGCCGTCCTACAGGCCAAGTTTCTAGATTCTTTGCCTACTTGGTGCAAATTCCGCGGCATTAGGGAAACGAAAAAAAGAACGAATAACGAGAATCTTGATGCTTGAGCACAGTGGACAGGCTGGGCAAGCGTATTAGTGTGGCGTGTGTAACCTTTCGAGAGCACTGGCGGATGTTATTGTTTCCAATATTCTCGGATCTCGGCAGGAATAGAGGAAGGGGGAGGTCTAGGAAAAAGGGAAGGGGCCAACTGCGTTATCGAGAATACGAGAGGAGGGCTGGCTGAGCGGAGGAGGGGAAGGGGAGGCTGGGACGAGAGTGAGAGGTGGACGTTAGGTGGGGGCCCTGTTCCCTGGGAAGAACGCGGCTGCTGCGAACGCATATATCTGTGGCCGCCATACATCCACTGTGGCTGTAGGCTTCGGAGTCCTCCTGCGGCTGCCTCCAACGTGGCGCTTTTTTGGATGAGTTGCGGGCTCGCGAACATACGTGCTTGCCAGGTGACGGCAGATTTGCGCGAGCGATGAGATATGTCGTGACGTCTCTGCCGGGACGGCTTATGTGCCGATCGATCCGTCCCATCGGTGCACATGGCCGCATGCAGTCTGTCAATTTAAGCAAAACAGGTGCAGTGCTGCAGCGCAAGACACGGCGGCATTACGGCCCGACTTTGTGGTCGCGGCGTCACGTCGAGTGCTGGTGTAATAATATAAAGCTTCTCCTCAAAGCTCAGTGAGTTCATCTGCTCTTATGACATGGAGGAGCTGAAGTACTTATTTTATTGCTCTTTTAGTTGTATATAAAATTCGATCGCGTAATGACGCATTAAAAAATACGTGTTGACTCAGACGCAATTTTATGGCACTTACTGCAGTGCCATCAATGCTTAAAGGACCACGAATAAGTCATGTTCTTTTTTTACATTTTCTCTCGTATAATTGTATATGAGGCGACAATTCGACCGACGCAATGCAGGGACATGATTGGTAACGTTTTATTCACTGTTCCTCCATACTTAAATAGGTGCTCAGGGATACAAGATAGGAGAAAACCGTTATGTATTTATTTTTCCGTTTTCACCGTTCGTAACTAACGGTGAATGGCGTTTACCAGCACCGACGTAGAAACACGATAACGCTCCAGTAATTCCCGCACGTGCTTGACGACTTTGTGCAAGCGGTAGTCGGATTATCTGCTCTGACGTTTATGAAAAAACACGCAAAGTGCAGAATATGAATTGTGTTGCCAAATGTGAAACCTCTGAATTTGCAGCAAAAGAGTACTGGTCTCGCCGCAGTGCATCAGGGAAGACTTTTTAAGTTCGCAACTGTTTCTGCATGTGACTTTACGTGCAGTACCTGCACCGTATAGCTGTGCTTTAGGAAGAGTTTGTGAAGACTAATACGTTTTTGCAAGATGGCATTCGACTTACGAATTCTTATAGTTCTTCCAATGGCAATACGTATGGCCATTCTTTCCAGGAGCCATTTGAAGCACTCAGTTCGAAGCGTCCGCTTGCCTCCCCGTAGGGCGCACGCGGTTACGAGGTCATTTAACGTCAGAACTTAACCAAAGTGTGACACATATTGTTACACTTGTTGCTATGTGTATGTGTTGTGTTAATGGTGAATACACCAAAGAGATTGCTTTGCCCCACAGGCAAGCATAATAATTTCGTATGGATTCATCATAACAAGCCAAGAAGCGCAGATTTAGTTGAAATTAATCTTAGTTGAGCCTTCTTTGTTCTTTGTCTCAGACGTACTGAAGGGCCAAACCTGACACAAGTTGCGAACAACGCTACCTTCCTTTCAGTGTTAACCAGTAATTGGGCATTCACAGTATGCATAATTTACTTGCGATATGTGATCACTAACAGGATTAATAATAATATTTGGTGTTTTACGTGCCAAAACCACTTTCTGATTATGAGGCACGCCGTAGTGGAGGACTCCGGAAATTTTGACCACCTGGGGTTCTTTAACGTGCACCTAAATCTAAGCACACGGGTGTTTTCGCATTTCGCCCCCATCGAAATGCGGCCGCCGTGGCCGGGATTCGATCCCGCGACCTCGTGCTCAGCAGCCCAACACCATAGCCACTGAGCAACCACGGCGGGTGATCACTAACAGGAGTCTCAAAAGGACAAATGATTGGAGAACTTGCGATAGCTTACAATGGAAAGCAAGAAGGTTATTCAAGTCCGTTATTCTTTCTAGGCTGAGTCATCGCAAGAGGTATTGAAAGAGAAGTTTTTTACCCATCTTCCAGGCAGTGTCCATGCGGCCATGAAACTTGAAAGCTTCAAGAATTTCTGCTTTCAAGTATTGTTGGTGCTGACGCGCTTTATTTCGACCCACAGGGCATATCGTCGACGCATCTGCTCGTGTTCAAGGAAGAAGGTGGTCAAAGCGGGAGTCACTCGTGACCCGGCTGCTTGTATAAGGTCGACGCATCGCCCCGTATCATATCAGGGCAGGACAGTGATAATCGCGGTCGTGATTTTCTTGTGACCCACTGTGAGCGCCACCTGGATTACTGTTTAGCTCGTGGAAACGCCGGTGTGCTGATTCACACTTTGGCAGCAGCAGTGGATCCAGTGCTCGCGGCTTGAAAAAGAAAATGGTGAGCTAAAGGCTCAAAATGACGTTCTCAAAACTGAATGCGATCAACTGAAGCTCGTTCTCAACAATGAACATTGAACTACCACCCTAGAGCAGTATTCGCGAAATCCAAATATTGAGGTGAAAAACGTCCCTTTCGTGGAGCGTGAACAGTTGACTAAGACCATTAAGAAAATTGATGAAGCTGCCGGCGAATCCGGGAGGGAAGGTGACATAGAAATTTGCCATCGCATCACTACTAAAGATGGCTCTTGCGCCCATATTGCTATGCAGTTCAAGAGCCAGTCAAAGCGCGACGCATTATTGGAGAAGGTGAAGAAGCGTTTAACGACAGCTGATATTGGTTGCCCAGGAAAGACTTTTCTCTGCGTAAATGAACACGTATGCTTGCAGCTAATTGGAGAAACTGTTGCGCGCAAGAAGGAACCCGAACGGAGATTTGCCTGGTCAAAGGGCGGCAAGTTTTTGTACGAAAAGATGAGAAGTCATGGGTGCTTGAGATAACAAATGAAAGCGATCTACATCAGATCGTCTAAACTTGCTGAGTTTTATCTTTTTTTAAAGCATCAATATGCCTGCAGATTTTCTGACGCCACACGGGTTGAGTCTATCGTTATCTAGAAAAAAACGCCACATTTTTTTCCTTCATGTAAATGTACCATCAGCCAGGAACAAGGCAGACGAGATAACGATGCTGCTTAAATCGTTTGAATTCTCCTTCGACGTCGTCATGGTTACCGAAACCTGGTATCGATACGAGTATGAAGTTTTTCGAATACCTAGTTATGCTACTTATTTCTTGAAGCTGGCTAATAAGGTGTGGTGCGGTTATGCTTTTAGTAAATGATGTGTTCGAGTGTGAAATCGTTAAGGCTTTTTCTATGATTACGGACGATCACGAGATGTTGAATGTGAAATGTAGTTCTGGAATTTTTTTTGTGACATACCGCCCTCCTGAATGCAACGTTTCTAGCTTTCTTATGTTTTCGGACATTTTTCTGTCTTGGTCAAATAAAAATGGTTACAACCTTACTATTGGCGGTGATCTAAATATTGACATGCTAACTTTCAGCCCCTAACATCTTGAACTTTGCAATACCTTCAAATCTAACGCATTTAAATATTTTATAGAAAGACATACTCAATTGCATAGTCAATTATGCACACTTATTGGCGTCATTATAACTAGTAGCACAAATGGACCTATTTGTCCTGGTGTCCTTAAACCACATGCTAGGGATCATTTACTTGGATACGTAATTTATAGCCAAAAGAACTTTCAATTTAAGGATGCAAAGCCCTCGCCTCCACGATTCCGGTACATATGCCCAAGCACTATTGTTATGTTTACTGCATGCATATTTAAGATAAAATTGGACGCCGTTTTCGGTTAAACTGATGCACACACAGCGTATAATGTATTTATTGAAACTTTCATAGAAGCCCATAACAAGTGCTTACCATTCACAACAAAAAAGCGGCCACACAAGGCAAGGGATTACTTCAGAGTGCCTTAAAGGAATAAAATAAAAATATGCACTTTACCAGCGCTTTTTAGGGACAAAGAACTCTTTGAGACATTTTGAAAAGACAGAAATACTATAAATTATCTCTTAAGGAAAAGTAAACTTGAATATTTCACTAACCTCTTTAGCCCTGAAAAAACCGAAACATCTGAAGCCGTCTGGAAAAAAGTCAAATGTGTTGCTTAAGCCATGCTCGGACGGCAGCCCATACCCGATTAAATTTACCGTGGACCACCTGATCCTCACTGGTGAGGACCTTGCCGAAGCCTTTAATAAATTCTTTGCGTCCATTAGTTCTCAGGCCCATCTCTCTGCCTTTCTGTAAATAAATTTCTCTCTGTCTCTCTTACGTCAATCGGAGAGCGCTGACATGACAATAATTTCACCCGTTTCATGGGCACGCAACCGAGCGAAAGTGCATTTCTGTTTCCGGTAACTACTCAGGAGGCTACGGCTGATTTCATGTCCCTAAAGCACAGCATATGTTGTGACGCTGACGGCCTGGAAATTCGTCCAATTAAACGTTATTCATATTGTATGCCCTATCTTAATGTATATCATTAATTTAATGTTTTCATTAGGCACTTTTCGTAGGCTTCTTCACATAGCACAAGTTTCTCTTATTTTCAAGGGTGGTAAGAAAAATAGCATATCAAAGTAAAGACCCATTTCCATTCTGTCAGTTTTTTTCTAAAGTAATTGAAAAACTAAAATTTAACGAATAGTTTCGTTCTTAACCAAGCACCACATCATGAAGCCTTTTCAGTTTGGTTTCACAAAGCAGCGTTCAACCGAATCAGTGTTACTAACGCAAAAAGAAATCATACTGGATGCATTCGAAAAGGAAACATACACACTCAGAATTTTCGTTGACTTCTCAAAAGCCTTCGATAGAAATATCCACATCACGCTAATTAAAGAACTAGACCACTATGGGTTCAAGTGTAACTTGAAATGTCATAAAATCATATTTGGAATACCGACAGCAAAAAGGTTAAATTAATGGCTACGCGTCTACGTTTAAGAGGAAGCTTTAGATCGGTTGCTGCTGTCTAAATACATGTAAACGGATAATAAATTTTTCCCGACAACCACTGCACCAAGTTTGACGATGTTTGTTTCATTTAAAAGAAAAAACGGAAATCTAGTGACTGTTGGTTTCGAATTTTTTATTTAAATTTACAATATTTTATTAAAAGTTTGCAGAAAATGAAACTATCAAGTTTACAACTCTGGTAACTCAGCAAGGAAGAATGATATCACATTTCCGTGAATTGCATCTAATAGTACATCTAAAGCAGACAAAATTGATATGTTACACATGATTCTGAAAAAAATTTAGTAATATGGAAATACAGCTTCTCCGAACCCTTGTACACAACGTAACAAATTCCTGTAAGATATAAAATCCGCTATGAATGATTTAATGGATGCCGTTTACAGAACCTCGTTATCTGTTTTTGTTGCAGAACGATTAATTTATAAATTTCTCGGGTCTATGTTTTCCGAACATGCGAATTCTCTAAATTTTTTTAAAGAGAGTTAAGGCCCCAAATCGAAATACTGCTTCCAACAGTCACTAGAATTTAACTTTCTCTCTCAAATGCAACAAATTGTATTAAAATCGGTCTAGGGGTTATCTCACAAGAGCGTTTTTGCGTTTTACACATATTTGACTTGGCGACAGCGAAGTTGGGCTCGAGCTAAAGCTTCCTCTTAAAGAATTATCAAATGTCGTGCCCCAAGGTAGTATCCTGGGGCCGCTACTTTTCAATATCTATGTAAATGACTTGGTGAACATCAATAATAGTACAACTTTCATTATTTATGCAGATGATACAAGCTTATTTTTTAAGTACTGTGATTTGCATAAACTGGTGGGTAAAGCAAACGGTGCCTTGGACTTACTGAACACATCGAACGTAAGCAATTCGTTAACTATATAAACATCTAAAACAAAATCAGTACTCTTTCGTCCTCAAAATAAGCCGGTAAACTGCGATGTAACCCTAACGATTGGCCTGGAAACAATTAAATTGAACCTGTAGTGAAAACCTTCGGAGTGATGTTTCACGAAAATATGCTATGGAACAGTCAGGCTCAGCTTGTTCACCCTAAACTTTCTCATATCGTAGGTGTCCTATCGCCTCTGCGTTTTCTCTTGGCACCAAGAATTAAACTCCTACTATATGATTCTCTATTTTTATCTACACTAAGTTAGTGTTGTCTAATATGAGGCACCACAACAGAAAAGAACTTAGGCAGAATATATGGACTGCAGAAAGAAAGCTGTACGTGTAATTACAGATGCTTCACGCGATGCATACTCTAAACCCATCTTCGAAGCCCTAAATTTGCGACCAATACCTGACATTTACAATTCGGTATTACTTAAGCGATATCGTACTTGCCGAAATAATCATGATTCTTTTCTTATAAACTTAGAACATTTAACAACCTGCACTTGTCCATATAGCACGCGAGTCACTAATGATTGGAAAATCCCTTGCACACGTACCAACTAAGGTCGCCAAATTATGAACTATTTACTGCCACTAACACAAAACAGATTTTACACAATAAATGAACGATACTGTTCTTTTTCAACAAATATCCTTTTTTAGGTACATTTAAAATGCTATCGATATAATACTCAAAGACATGTTTGCCACTGTATAAACACTCATCAATTCATCTTGCTGTTGGCTATGTGTTAAACGGTGTGAAAGCCTTCCCTTCGTCCAGCCTTGATGGCTTTCGCTTTCACCCGACAGCCTCACTGTTGGAACTGTTCCCTTGTTTTCTCTGGTGTTAAAATAACCAGATTTGATTTGATTTGATAGGCTGTGTGAGGGCATATGCAGCCACATACTTCCGAGCAAAATATTCACCCAACGGTTCACCAATCATCATTATCCTCAACCTATTTTAGGTCCACTGCAGGACGAAGGCCTCTCCCTCCAATCTCCAACCACCCCTGTGCTCCGCCAACCGATTCCAACTTGCGCCGGCGAATTTCTTAATTTCATCACCCCACCTAGTCTTCTGCCATCCTCGACGGCGTTTCCCTTCTCTTGGCACCCATTTTGTAGCCTTAATGGTCCACCGGCTATCTAACCTACGCATTACATGACCTGCCCAGCTGCATTTCTTTCTCTTAATGTCGACTAGAATATCGGCTATGCCCATTTGCTCTCTGATCCACACCCCTCTCTTCGTGTTTCTTAACATTACGCCTATTATTATTCATTCCATTGCTCTTTGTAGGGTCCTTAACTTGTTTTCGAGCTTCTTTGTGAGTCTGCAAGTTACTGCCCCATATGTTAGCACTGCTAGAATACATTGATTGTACACCTTTCTTTTTAGTGATAATGGCAAGCTTCCGATAAGGATCTGAGTATATCTGCCGTATGTGCACCAACCCAATTTTATTCTTCTGTTAATTTCTTTCTCATGATCAGGGTCCCCTGTGAGTAATTTTACCTAGGTAAACGTACTCCTACACATACTCTAGAGGCTGACTGGCGACCCTGAGCTCTTCTCTTGCCAGACTATTGATCATTATCTTTGTTTTCTGCATATTAATCTTCAACCCCACTTTTACACTTTTTCTGTTAAGGTGCTCAATGATTTGTTGTAACTCGTCCCCAGTGTTGCTGAACAGGACCATGTCATATGCCAACCGTAGGTTGCTGACATATTCGCCGTTGATCCTTACCCCTAAGCTGTCCCAACTTAATAGCTTGAATACTTCTTCCAAGCACGCAGTGAATAATATTGGAGAGATTGTGTCTCCTTGTCTGACCCCTTTCTTTATATGTATCTTCCTACTTTTCTTGTAAAGAATTAGGGTCGCTGTGAAATCTTTGTAGTTATTTTCCTAAATATTTACGTAAGCCTCCTCTATTCCTTGGTTACGTAGTGCCTGTATGACTGCTGGTATCTCTACTGAATCAAATGTCTTTTCGTAATTTGTGAAAGCCCTGTAGAGATGCTGATTGTACTCTGCAGATTTCTCGATTACCGGATTGATTACATGGATGTGATCCATTGTACAGTATCGCTTCCTGAAGCCAGCCTTTTCCCTTGGTGGAATGAAGTCAAATGTTGCCCTTATTCTATTGGAAATTATCTTCGTGAATACATTATACAATACTGGAAGTAAGTTAATGGACCTATAATTTTTCAATTTTTTAATGTCTCCTTTTTGGTGGATTAGTATAATATTTGGATTCTTCCAGTTTTCTGGGACCCTTACAGTCGATAGACACTTCGTATAAAGAGCCGCCAGTTTTCCAAGCATGATGTCTCCTCCATCTTTGATTAAATCGACTGTTATTCCATCTTCACTCGGCGCCTTTCCTCGTTTCATGTCTTCTAAGGGCCTTCTAACTTCATCGTCAGTTGTAGAAGGAGCCTCTGTAACCTGCTCATTACTACTTTCAAGGGAGGTGTGCTGGCTGCTCTATGTATTGTACAGGTCAGTATAGAATTCTTCCGCTGCTTTTACTATATCTTCGAAATTGCTGATGATATTGTCCTGCTTATCTTTCAGTGCATACACCTTGACTTGTCCTGTACCAAGTTTTCTTCTCACTGATTTCATTCTGCGTTCATTTATTACTGCGAGCATAGTCTTTATTACGCTGTAATTTCGATTATCCTTTATTTTCTCCTTCTTGATCAGTTTCGACAATTCCCGCGAATTCCATCTGATCTCTCTTGTTAGACTGTTTCATTCTGTGTCGTTTCTTTATTAGGTCCTTTGTTATTTGGGAGAGCTTGCCTACTGGTATCCTTGGTGCATTGCCTCCCACTTCAAGTGCTCCTTCTGAAGCCAGCCTAGTTATGGTTTCATTCATTACCTCTAGGTCATCTACATCTAGCTGTTCTAAGGCTGCATATTTATTTGCAAGTACCCGCCTGAACTGGTCCGATTTTATTCTTATTGCGTCTAAGTTGGTCTGTTTCTTCTTGATCAATTTTACTCTTGCTCTCTTCGAATTCAGGTGACTCCTAGACCTCACTAACCTATGATCGGTGCGCTTTACCCTACCTAACACTTTTACATCCTGCACTGCACTGGCATCAGCAGAAAGTACGAAATCGATTTCATTCCTTGTTTGACCATTAGGGCTTTTCCACGTCCACTTTTTGCTACTACGCTTTCTGTAGAAGGTGTTCATTATTCGTAGCTTATTCCTTCCCGCGAATTCTACCAACACCTCTCCTCCTGTGTTTCTAGAGCCGATGCCATAGTTGGCAATTGCTTGTTCAGCAGCCTGCTTTTTCCCCACTTTTTCATTGAAGTCGCCCATTACTAAGTATTCTAAGTGTGCGCTTTTCTCATGGCCAATTCCACGTCTTCATAAAACAGATCTACTTAATCATCGCCATGACTTGAGGTTGGAGCGTAGGCTTGTACCACCTTTAATCTATGCCTCTTATTAAGTTTTATTACGACTACTGCTACCCTCTCATTATTGCTGTAGAATTTGTCAATGTTGCCCGCTATGTTTGTATGTATTAGCAATCCCACCCCGTATAACTTCCTATCTAGGAGACCTCTATAGAAGAGGACGTGACCATTAGTGAGCGCTGTATAAGCCTCGCCAATTCTTCTTACCTCACTAAAGCCAATGATATCCCAAACAATGCCTGATAGTTCCTCAAAGAGTGCTGCTAGGTTAGCCTCACTCGAAAGAGTTCGGGTGGTAAAGGTTGCAAGGGTCAGTTTCCAATGGCGGCCTGTCCGTGTCCAGAGATTCTGAGCACCCTCTGCTGCGTTACAGGTCCGACCGCCGCCTTGGTAAGGTGCTCCGCAGTTGCTGGGAACTGAGGGCCATGGGTTAGTTGTAGGAGCCATGAGGGAGGTAATGGCCAAATACTGCACCAGGGAGGCAAATTCCTGTTCTGGTGAAGGAGTGACTTTGTAGCTTAGTGGGCCTTCCTAATTTGATTAGTATATCCCCACTGGTTCTCGACGTGTTAGCCGATGTGAGGCGCCACTCCATGCTTTGAGATGTTTGAGTACTAGAAATGGTGAATTGCAGATTATCACATTCAGATCACAAAAAAAAAACCTCAAGGATTCGAACTTCTGACTACGACAACCGAAAATGCAAGTTACCTCAGTCAGACAACCCTGCAGGCTGTGAGATTCTCTTATGGCGGAGAATTTCAGCCCAGAGGATCTTACACGCCTATAAACGTCCTTAATTTATCCACGATAGATGTGTTTTTCTGATAAACTATATAGACGTTTCGACGGCCTCGGACAGCACTTAAAACGAGAATGGGGTAAAATAATGGTGGAACTGGTAACTTCTCCCACCCGCAAGGCCACAAGACACGGAGTGCTTCCATCTTGTGCTGTGTCGAAAGACAGAGTCGTCGAAAGTGGATAAGCTGCACTGTCACGTACACATACGTACATATAAGCGGAGGCTTCCGCTCACGAACGAATCGGAAGACTGCGCCACCGGATTCTTCGTGACATAGACCCCATACCGCTACTTGCGTGTGAAAGTAATAATAACGTGCACGATGCGCTCGCTTCGATCAGAAAAAGGGGGGCATTTAAGAAGGAACATCTCAGCAGTCCGGTACTGTACTATTGCTGTACTAAATTATGATTTGCTTGACGATATGAAGCGTATCTTTCGTACTTACACGAAGAACACTGCTAGCTAGCCAATGTTCGCAAAACCTGCGCCCTACGAGGCAATTTCTAAGCATAAGGCATGAGTCAGCAGCCACTCTTTCATGCAGTCAGACACTTTAACGTTTAATGTCTCACCCTTTTCAAGACAAATCTGTAAACACGTTGTTCGGGTCCTGTATAATGTCAACGAGTACTGACTTCCTTCAACAGAGTTGTTTTGTTTAACACCCACTTTTATTAAAGGGTTGATGTTACACGGGGCTTCCAAATTCCAGCCGCGTTCGTGGGCTGCTGCAACGCCCTTCATGGCGACCATCCTGTTGTCCTTTATCTGTTTGTTCTTTTTGCGTCGAGTGAGAAGACGAAAGAAAAAAAAAAGGCGTTAGCTGGATTGGAAGCGAAATTAACCCGAAGGTGAGAACCTCATGGAGTTCACAATTTTTCTCCAAATTGCTCGTTCCCCACAATTAGTATTCAATCATGCTCTGTTCCTACTATTTAGCTCGTTTGATCGCCATCAGGGCTGTTGCAGTCCAATTGACATCGGCTTCCTCTAGTTTTCGAAAAGCCTGTTTGAGTTCACTAGACGACCTGAAAGCTTCGGCTGACGCTCCGTGCTTATCTACACACAACAGAAAGGATGCACATAGTGCCTTTTTTTCTGAAAGTTTCTAGTCCTCCATGTCGCATTTTTTGTTTTGCTTGTGCGCGTAATGAGAGTACCGTGAAAATGCGTCGCTTCCCGGTGGGAAAAAATTTAGTTAATCTAACGATACTGCGCGGTGCCACTTAAGTGCACCTTGATCTAAAGTTTGTTCCAAGAAGAGCGAGAAGACTAAATGAATCCAAGGGGCTCGGTTTCCTGTTAGTTACAGCCATATGCATAAAGCTATGTGTGTCCGTAACACCTTGTTTAAAGGTGTTACATGGTGTTCCAAGGTGTTACACCAAAATGTTCGTAGGTAATTCAGGAATTTTTACATTATAAAACGCGTGAATAACCAACTTCCTTCATTCGTATCATCTCGTATCGACCATCGTCATAAAGCGCATGTTCCTTGTCCTTGTACAAAGCATTGCTTTCATTCACTCATTCCTCAAACATGCAATGACTAGAACCACTTGCCCACCTTCATTGTTTCTAAGTTCCAATCTCTTTTAAAATGCACTTGACGAGAATGTTGTGTTCTGATGTCTGTATTTGTTCTTGTTTTTTTTTTGTATTTCAGGTACCCCTCCCTTATTAATGCCTTACGGGCCTTCCAAAAGCTTAAACATAAAAAAAATTTGACATACGTTACTGGTAATATTGCGGCTGTGGAGAAAGTCCTATTTCATGTTGGCTACGCCGTATTTGATGATTCCTTGCATTCCATCTGAAATCCTTTATGCAGAGTAAATTTTGATGATGATAAAGCATGTAAACTTTAAAGGGCCCCCCTGCCACTCCCTTAACATATTCATCCAACGACACTCGTTATTCCCGCCAAGTTTAATGTTGATACACCCGATACTTCTCAAATCGCGCTTTCTTGAGAAACGTATAGAACTCCAGAGCCCAATTAGGAGAACCTTGGCAATTTACCCCAACGCCTCTATTTGCCCCACACTACAACGCTCACACATCACCCTTGACATAACCTCTAACTTTCATTGCACTGATTGGAACGGCTATCTCAATAAATTTTCATCGACATCTTGTGAGGAGGTTTCTAGCAGATATTTTCACCGTATGTTGTCTTAATAATAGTACGTTTGCTAGAAAAAGGAAAAGTAAATCTGAGATTTTACGTGACAAAACCACAATCTCATTATGAGGCACACTATAGTGGGGGCTCCGGGTTAATTTTGACAACATTGGGGACGTCAACGTGCACCTCAATCTGCGGCCAAGTACACTAGTCAGGGTGTCTACCAACCGGAAAAACCGGGAAAACCAGTAATTCTCAGGGAATTGGAACAGTCTGGAAATACACAGGGAAGACTCAGGGAATTTGTGCTTCTATCAGGTAAAATTAGCTGTAATTTTATTGAAAGGGAACGAAAGTAGTGTTAATGCTGGCTTCGTAACTGAGGAATCGCAACAAATTGTCACTGACGCCGTGTCATCGGCACGGAGTATTGCGGGAGTAGTTGACCGATTTTCCAGACGCCCGATTTTTCGGACATGCCCCATCATTTGCACGGCTTCGCGGCACCACCACAAACTCCATAGAGTCAGTGTATATTGCCCTGACTGCAGGTTTGAAATGGCATTAATCAAAGCCACCACCGCCGCCATTTTGATTATTTCGCCGCCTCGAACCGACACTCTCGCACGCAGATACGCTGGCAGCCGTAGCCACCACCGCGGCAACGTTAGACTTAGCTGCTTCTACGTTCGCGCTTAAGCTTCTTGCCGTGCGGTGCCATGTTTTTCATCGAAATACTTCGCCGCTGTTGGCAATAGCACCGACTTCGCCTTTGTATTCCTCACGATTGGCTTCGAAACTCGCAAAGCACAACGCATCGGGTAATGCGTCTTTACAAGTTGGCTTCGCCTCCATACAGAATTGTAATGCAGAGAAGCATCACAAGCGTGTCCAGGGGCAATTGTCACGGGACATAGTATGTATTCCTTAATTATACGCGCGTGCACCCCCGTCTCCTGTCACAGTACGAGCACCGATATGCCTAATAAGTGTACTGGAAGGCCTTAAGTGCTTTTTCGGACGTGCCTGTGGCAATTTGAGCCCTTAAGGGCAGGTAAAGACATGCATACATTTCTTTTTTTTGGTCTGCCCGATTTTTCGCATGTTCTTGCGGCCCCTAGGGAGTCCGAAACAACGGACGTTGACTGTACAAGTGACCAAGAGCATGCTTCAAATGGTCCATGAGGGAACGCGTGGCGGAAGGAGGATGAGAACAGAAAGGACCGACGCACTGAGGAATTAACGAGAAAGGAAGCGTGCCGCCGCCTCTTTGGAGGAGCTTGAGCTCAAAAAACAAAGTGTTGGCTGACGCCGAGATGCAAGTGACCCTCATCCAAACCAAAATAAACTTTTTAAAGCAGTGAAACCCAGCACTGAGATGTTGTGCAGCTTAGAGTATGTCAGGACAGTTGACGTTGACTTCCCAGCTACTGAGAGAAAATCTTAGTTGTGACAAAGTTCAGGCCTCATACCGATGAGCTTGCTATCACTTCATAGAAATAGCTCGTATTCGAAAATATTTACTTTTGTATGCATCTCCTTTTTAGTCGTATTTGAAAATGTTCGACTCGATTTTGAATCGGTTTTATCATTTTTTTCGTTGTGCATTTTACTAACACCTTCCTTCTGTTTTACTTTTGAATAAAATAGATATTACTCCTTACTATTCAAACTGGATTAAGCAATTTTTTTTTTGTTTCAACATGCTTACTAGAGAGTGACAGCATCGGGCATCGTGGTGTCAGCCCGTCTTGACATAAAACAATGTCCTGGCTCATTCAAGGAATTTAGCAAAGATGCTCAGGGAAAACCTGGAAAACTGGGGGAATTGGGAAATGTCAACTAGGTAGACATCCTGACTAGTGTTTTAGCATTTCGCTTCCATAGAAATTTAGAAAAAAATAAATGATTGATAACTGTTTGTGAGCAGCTGCTTTATCTTTACAGTAGGTCTATCTGCTTCAGCTAAGTGCGCGATAATATCCCATAATTTTCATCAATTTTCTGTTTTGCTTTGATGTCTTGCCTAGCATCACACGATAATAAACGGAATATGAGACGCTCGACGCACGCCCTTCAACTCAGTTTTCACTAAAACGCGCAGATCATATTTCATGCAAATTTGATCCCGGAAAGGTCCCGTCCCGTCAGATTCATGAGCTAAAGTGAGGCAGCCTTTCTGTAATAAAGTTACAGAGTTTGACGTCTGAATTCTTCACATACATTTCCAGTATGTGGGCATTTTGTCGAACAGCGTCGTCTTACAGAAAGAGCACGCTTTACAGGGGAAATAAATGAAGCTTGCACGGGCTGGTTTTGTCGCGGACTACCGGCGTCGTTGTTTCTTGAGGAGCGTGAAAAAGCAGATTTGAAGCGTCCACTTACAAATATTTTACAAACAACGAAAGCGTACATGCCAAGAATGTCTAGCTTTCATAATAACATATAAGGTGTAGCTGAGCACACAGTTACGCGATGTTCGGCTTTCCACATGGTAGCTTTGTTCGGAGGTTTGTACTCCGTGAATCGAAGATGATGTATATTGAAACTATGAGCTTTTACAATTATTACATGATTACGCTATTGAAATATGCATAGTATCATTGAAATCGAGTGCACTTAAGTGATGACTGCCCTCACCGTATACACAGACGGCAACTTTTTTTTGTATTGATGTTAGTATGTTTGGAGATGTCTTGCTTGAAGACTCTTGTTATGGAACCTGATTAATTGTCAAATATTTCAATGAAATATTTCAATAATGTAGGATTGATCATGTGGGAAATCCATACTTTCAGTTCGCAATAAAAAAAAACGAGAACGAACAATGTCGTGAGACAGCGCTTCGTCCTTGTCACGCTAGTCTTCGTCTATTGATGGCGAGATGGCGTACTGAAAGTGTTTAATGAAGTATCACACATGCGAAACCACACCCAGTTGTCTGAGTACGATTTTCCCTTGAAGTTCTTGAAATGTTTGAGCCTATGTTATTCTTTTCGGCATGTCGAGTACTGTAAGGCGTTCTGCTCACTTATCCCTTACACTCGTGTCACTCTGTCGTCAGTTATCGCGTTGTTCTCTTGCGATAACTGACGACCCAATGGCACGAGTGTAAGGGATAGGCGAGCAGATACCATCCTTTAGTACTTTGCAGCAGGGAAGGCCGGCCTATTCTTTCTTTGCGCATCAAAAGCTACAACATGCAACGATCGGCTGGCGCGGGAGGTCTGAATGAGCAAGGTCTCGGCAATCTCGTCATCTGAGAAAAAGCTCATCGTACTGCAGTGGAATCTGGTAAAGCATTTTGGGAGATATAAGAGTGCACAAGCAAATCTGATACACAACTATGAGCTGCATTTGATACTTTTATGTGAAGAAAGGTACCACTTTGTTGGTATTTATTTCCTTGTAAAGCAGCTATCCTGCTTAGAGATACTACGTTTTCTCAATTGGAAGGTCATTGGATTTGGAAGGTCATTGGATTCGGAAGGTCATTGGATTTGGAAGGTCATTGGATAAATATCAGAATCTAAACAACCCACAATAAACTTGATCTTTTTCAAGGCACACCCATTAAAATACCTTTTTATAGTGAGCAAGGCGAGAGTGCTGCAGTAGAAGTGCGCATTGTATGACTATTGAGAAGAGCGAAGTGACATTGCTGAGCGTAAATAGGATATACGTAGACTTAACGCGCCTACGTAACCTACGCATTCATGATTTTATAAGCAACCAATTCCATCACACACGTGACTATAGAATGAACATACTTTACGGTACAGAGAAAATGACGAGAAGCCTATTTTCCCCGGGCAACAACAACACCAACAACAACTACGACAACTACAAAAAAAAGCTGGTGTTTTCGAGTTCCAGCAAGCTTTGTGTTTCCTTGTGGATCAGGGACACAAGAAAATATCTTGTGAAATGAGTGCACGTCAACAAGTACTTTGAGTTGTGCGCACACTTTTTTTAGGCGTACTTCGTTCACTTATTTGTGGGTGTATTATGCGTGAAGTCTCGTCCTATTTCTGTTGCGAGTTAAAGCTCGCCCTTCGACACTGATTGATTGGCGATACCGTGTAGCCGCTCATCTAAAGGGACATCGAGGCATGAAAGACAAGAGAAGCGAGTTGCCTGCTTCGTGCTGCACGAGGCATCAACGTCCGACAACCGCTAAGGCGACCGGGGAAACAAAAGTAAGTAGAAGGCCATAATTTCAATGTGCTAAGTTACTTTGTTTGAATAACGTGACTTTGGATATATTCCGGTCCGGCGAACAATGTCTCGAGCTACACGCTGGAAACGCCGCGCATTTTCAACAAATTATTGGATCGAATTAAAGTGCTCCACATCTGTTGGGATGCCTTGTATTGGTGACTACCTTATTAGTTTATTTATTTTGACGAACGTTGTGTTTATGTACTGCACTCGGGAAAAGTTGCCACATTTATGATGCTTGATATTGTTTGTGCTGCTTTCCTTCACTCATGCTTAGTGGAGAAGGGCGATACTGTAGAAATGTTTTTCTGGTTGCTGCTATTATTTTCATCCTTCCTAACCTTCGACATACTATGCAGGCTTCCGATTTTGTGGCGCTTGATTTTACCTGAACCGGAAAGATATCGTTTTCTCTGTAAGGCAGTTTTTTTATGAATAGCAAATCAGCGATATTTGGTGTGGATATTGTCTTTCACTCTTTATTGTAACCCATTCTATAACTTCCTTTTGACTAGCAGAAGTGAATGGTGCAGGGGTCGTTGTAGTTGCGCAGCCCTCTGTCAGTCGCCCTTTCTCTCACTATAGTAGTTTACTGCGATAAGTAGCTATGAGCTAGGAAACCGGCTACTTTTTACTCTCGAAAGCCTCCGCAAGGTGAATAACATAATGCAGACAGAAGAAAGAGATAGAGAGAGAAAAACTTCATACTCATGTCGGGTGGGTCTGATGAAAAGGCCATCAGTCCAGAGCCTCGTTTGTGTCATTCTTCAGTGCAGCACTGATAAATGCCGAAAGGTACCGTTTGTCGTCGGCGCTGGTGGCTTCTGTCAGCCACCCGGCATGGAGTTTAGGGAACAGGTTTGTGGGGACAGGCAGGAAAGGGTGGGGATGATCCACAGGACCAGAGGATATGCGATGTGTTCGGGTGTTGGCCACAGTGTCAGCACGGTGAGGGATCCTCAGGTAAGAGCCCGCGGAGGAAGTGTATTCACGCTGGCAAAGGGAGTGTTTGAGTCTGGCCCTGGCGAATAAGTTACACTCTGTTCACGACTGAGTGCTTTGCTGAGCTTGGGTAGCTTGCGTCTTGCCTCTTGATAAGGCCGCGGACGCAGGGGTGTACCGTATACCAATTGAAGTAGGCAGCCCGTGGGCGTCGCCTCTCCTCGTCTCGTTCGGGATTCATGTGGCGTGACAGCGGAGCTACGGTTAGGAGTTCGCGTGGGTTCGGGTGTATTGGACACGAGCTTCGCTACAATAAGCGAAGCTCGTGGATGATAACCGATGCTATGGAGGATGTGTGTGCCTTGACATGTGTGTTTGCAAATGGAGTTATCGGCGACGGCGATGAATACTGACTCGTTCCGCCACCGTTTTATCGGAACCCATGTCAAGGAGGAGCTTAGTGCGGGCACTAAACGGAATGCCGATGGCCCGCTTTGCTGCCTACGGCACGAGAGCATCAAGGCGATTGATATTCTCTGGCAGACATTAGTATAGGACAGGTGGCACAACAGCCGAGACATAGTTAGTGAGTTTCGCAGTTGCAGCCTATCTGCCTCCTTCACTCTATTGGTTCGCTTGGCGGCTCTATAATAACTTGATATAATTATAAAGCTTGGTTCCTCAGCCACTAGCTTCGAGTTCTTGCAGCATAGCATCATGATTAACATAATCAAAAACTTTTCTTAGATTGGTAGCAAGAATTCCTTTAAGCTGAGCGCTGCTTGGTTCCTTCGCGATTTCTTCGCGGAGTTACAGCATAACGTCTTGAGTAGATAAGTGATGCCTGTATCCAATCTAATTATGGGGTAGGTGTTGGGTTTTCTCAAGGTGACTAAGGAGTATATTGAGCATGACACACTCAATCAGCTTACCGACGGAAGATGTAAGTGACAGTGGACGCAGATTCGACATAGCTTGGGGCTTCGGAATGAAAATGATGTTAGCTGTCTTCCGTTGTTCTGGCAAGATGCCAGATTCCCATACATTGTTCACTTGCTGAAGTAAGTATGCATGGTCTGCTTCTGTAAGGTTACGAAGCTGTGTTGTAACTTGGTCCGGTGCTAGCGCTTTATTCAGCTTTCCTTCTGCTAAGGAACGCTGTTATTCTGTCAGTGTGATCAAGCCGATCAGACTCTCATCTGCTAGCGCTGTGATCTTTTAGTCTGCTTACTGTGGTTGTGCTGAATCCGCAATGTATCTTGCTTTAAGCTCGTGGAATAGTTATTGGGCCTTCTCAAATGTTGCTAGCAGCTTGCGGAGAACCATGAGGCGACGCTGTTCTTGTATGTTCTGATTCATTCCTCTTGTATCCGTGTGTTATGTTGCCTACGTTTTCAAACAATGTATTCTTATCAACTAGCTGGGATTTCTGTTAGTCAATGTCACGCAGGTGCTGTGCCGCTACTCCATAAGCTCACTGGATCCCCCACAAGAATGAAATGGGCATTAATAATGCATCGCCTTCTACTGCGCACTTACTACCGCATTTCTTAAGTGGAATGTGAAGAGAGAATTCATTTAATCGCGAAATGAGTTTACAGTCAGCTTAGAGATCGATCATTACAGCATGCTTAAGCAGCACAACATGAGACAACAACACAACAGGAATTGCAGTGGACTGGCTGGGAAATAATTTTTTGTTAAGCGCGCAGATGACAGAAACAAACGTGGGGACTGCCGAATGTGCAGCAATTGGGGAGTATTTATTTCCGGGTGCAAAGAAATCAGTAACCAGGGAAGTTGTAAAGTATTTCTTAGTAAGGTTAAGAGAAAGAAGTTGAATACAGGTGTTTCAGTTTCTGTGGCGTGCAGCTTAGCCTGCCTCAACCCGAACAACGTGAATCATTTACGAGAGCTGTTTACGAGAGCCCCTCGTATTTTAGAGAATTCCCGTCGAGGTGTCCGAGGTTGCGGCTGACGCAAGGAACCACGCGGCAACGCGGTCGGGGCCAGTGTTGAGTTTACAGTGAGCTTAGAAATACCAAGGGTCTTCTATGAACAAAGACCGGCTTGGTGAAAATAGAAAGACTAAGAAAGAGATCGCGAAGTCCTGTTATCAAATCGTTGCCTGTCGTTAGTATTTTGAAAAAGGATCCTTGCCGGTAGAGACTAAAAAAATGGGTGAGAGGTTATTGCCAGAAATAAAAATTTGTTGCCGGTGGATAAGGTTTTCCCGTTGATCAAGCTACTCACAGTGTTGCTGCATAGTTACACGCGCCCCTTAGTGAGCTGCAGCTTTTTAGCACATTATTAAGGCTGACCAATCGTCCCGATTTTACCTTCGTGTTTCCGCTGTCCCGTGGCTTACGTGTGGAACGGTGTTTTGTTCTGCTTTGGCCCCTACGAACCCTGGGTTGTCCGGAGTCCGAGAAACAGTACCCTGTACAGCTGCATCATAAAATGCACTGGTGTACCCCAGTTTTTCCCGCAAAGAAATTTGAAGACCTGTGCAAGGGCAACTAACTTCTTCTTCAGATAGACGCAGTGAGGGCGCCACCCTTTCCCACCCCTCCAGTGTAGGGTAGCAAACCGGGTGCTCTTCTGATTGACCTCGCTGCCTTTTCTGTCCTTGCTTTCACTCTCTCTCTCTCTGAGTTGTCCGGAAATGCCTGCCCTGTGATGCCAAATTGGTTGCTAGCTTCCTACAATGTGCTGGCGCCACAATAAAATTAAAAAAAAAGAACTGGAGAGGCAGTCGGCAAAGTGCAACACTTACAGAACTGAGGCGACAGCAGCTGCGGTTACATGACGCTTAGGAAAGCCATCCGTTCTCTTGCCTTCGATTGAGTGGTCACAATGGCGCTTTTGCTTAGGAAAGCGCTGTTCTGACCAATCACGCGAGGGCAAGCGATTGGTATCTTTTCTAACTGTTATAAGATTGCACTTCTCCTAGTACGCGGGACCACTTACGGCTCGTACATTTTCTCGATCCAGCTACAATTAACTTCTAGATTTCTGGGCTAACGAGCCGTAGAAGCCAAAGCACTTAGCGCACTCTTACTTGAACCGCATGTGGTATTCGAAGGACGTGACATAATGCTGAAACGCAAGTGCAAATTTGTGGAATACCTTGGAAAAGAATTACCATTCACACAAACAAAACTTAGAACAAATGCCGAATTTCGCTTCTAACTTCGACTACCACAACCACTGCATTGTTCACGCAGTTCGCAAAAAAAGAGAAAGAAAAGAAAAAAGATAAAAGGAAAAGAGAAGGAAAGGGGAAAAAGAAAGAAAAAGAAACAAGAACAAAAATTCAGCAAGAAAGAAAAGAAATATATACTCAGTTCTCTGCCGGCTAGAACGAACGACAATGTGTGCGTGCTAGGATGGGGGCTTTTCTGCTTGCTGGCTTGATTGCTTCCTGTTTGCTAACCGCTGATTTCACCATCAGCTCGGCTGGTTCCTTGCTTGTTCCTTCACTGGCTTGCCTCAATTGCCATATTCTCCTGCCCTCTCCTTTTCAGGCTTGCTCTTTCTTTTGTGACTGTCTCGTAGACTTGCTTGTACAAATGACATTGCGTATTACGTGCAACCATGACATTACGTGCATGACATTACGTGTATGACATTACGTGCAACCATTGCAGGGTACACACGCGGTCTCGCATTCCGCTCCTACAGGAACGCGGCCGGAATCGAACCCGCAACCTGGAGCTCAGCAGTGCACAACGCAACGCCATAGTTACTGGGCTCAAGCTGCGGGTTGTGCATAAACCGGCACGTAGATATAGTATATAGCACGGCATTTTGCCCTCAAAGTAGGGCCAGTTCTGCTTCTTAGGGCTTGAACGCATTTACTGGCAATGTGCACTTTGGGGGCCGGACACGTTGAACACTGAGCTACTACGCAACATTTGCGCTCGGTAATTTGTTCAACACTTAATGGCACCGCGGAGCCACTGGCAGTAACGTGGGAGTGGTGGCTTCTGTGCTTGTACTTCGAAGGCTATAATGTAGATACTATATAGCGGACAAGGTCAACGTATGTATCGCAAAGAAGTTTTTCTTGAGAACGATGTACGATGTGAAAGGTTGTTGCTAGCGCAGTAAATGAGTGCTGAAGCCTGCTGATATATTTTTTTTCGAACATTGTTGAAAATTATCTTAAAAATGGCACAGTTTGGTCTGTTCAGGTGTTTCCGCCATGTTAGCTAATTGATATTTCAGCAAAAAGTGCTTTTAATAATTTTAATAAAATTTGTTGCTGAGCGATTTGGTTAAATACTGAGGAATACATATTCAATCTACAAGGAAAGGGAGACTTAGGGAAAAGAGAACTAGACAACTAGAGTAGAAACAGAGCGCCCGTACTGCTTCTTTCTACTCCCTTCTTCCTAAGTGATTCTTTCCTAGAAGCGCTAATATGTATTCCTTAGTTCTAATAATTTCTTTTAGTAAGCTTGAATAATAACTTTTTTAATAATCTTGAAGTTGCGAAATCGAAGCACAGCAGTAGAGAAGTCATGTCTGCTTAGTATAAATTCTAATAATAGCAGGACTTGGTGGATATCCGACCCGAAATTCTGCTAAACAACGCATTCGCGTTGCAGTTATTATCGTCCCTAACTTTTGGTGTGAAGGTTTTGGGAAACGATTTACCTGAATGCCAATGTTAAGGAACAGTTCCTTTTCGCGGAGCAGTTTGTTCTAGAGAAACGAGATGGCGCTTTAGGCGGTGCACTGCACGTGGCCTCAGTGACAGCGCACGAATGCGAAACCATTACCGTCTCCACCTTCCTTCTGTGCGATCAGCTGTCAGAAATGCAATAGAGTTTTCGCTAATCCAATGTATTCCAGTCATGCTGGATGGAATAACATGGATCGAAGCCGTGTGTAGTAGTTGACTGCAAAAATAGGGACTGGCATATTAAAGAATGGAATGAATCTGTGGGGACAAGTTCACGGACCGCTGCTACAACTATCCGTGCGTGTGAGCGCCACTTCGAGATGTACGGCTTCCCTCGAGGTTACAGAAAGTTGCTAATCCGCCAGCATTGTATCACTAACCTTTAAGGAAAGGGCTTCAATTCCGGAACGTCGTCAAGAGTGAGTACCGCCCGTTAAACAATGTCAAAGGGTGTAAAGCCGCTTGCTCTCATAGTACGTTTCGCGCACAGTATCTACTCAACTGGCACGGAAACACACGCCCACTCTATCGCGAACGTGTCAATAAATCGATGGGCACACATTTCAATATACAAGCACTATTATACGCACAATAAATGGCGGACTACACCGATAGCGCACGAGTGATCGAAGCCGAATGTTTCGTTACGGTCGACAAGGGTAACATAAGCGAGTTGCTAGCGATAATAGATCTTTGCTACGAGGTATTACACTGTACAAAACAGCTATGTTTCAAGCCTTGTGCGCAGTAACAACGAATTTATCAGAAGTGAGCACACCTGCGAGCGATTACGCAGAAAATAATCAGATAGTGACCGCATCGAGGAACTTAATTGAATCAAAAACGTGACAAGCCGCTGCTTCAAAATATTTGCCAAATAAAGAGCGAATAGCAAAACACACTAATCCTGATCGAATTCATGAGCGGGAAGTTTGCATAACTTGGAATATATATTTAGCCCCACTTCCAGAACAAGCAACATATAGGCTGCTCGCGCCATTTGGACATAGCTTAACCAGCTCCGAAAGCGCTTTTGCATGTTCTCTGAAACTGTGGCCAAAGCTTCGTTTAGTCCACCCAGTCACCGTCTACGATATCTCCCGAAACAGAGGTTTGCTAAGCCGCACCGGCGTCATACAGACCCATTGTAAACGCGGAGGCAATGGAGGACGCGGAGGCAATGGAGGCGCTCAAGGCAAGCAATGTACGCGTCACCACGTGATCAAACATGGCAGCGCCCACGAGATCGCCGCGAAAAGGATCAATACAGACACGATTTTCGCTAAGCACCCAAGACTTCACTTACTAATGCTCGGCTTTAATTTCACTAATGGACGATTAAAAAAAAAGCTAATTTTTGAAACAATTTAATCAGCAGCTTGGACATAATGATTGGTCGTGTAATGTCCGCCTCATCAGGTAATCAACCTGAGCAGGTGAATCTACTTTTCTACAGGTGGTTTCTGAAAACTTTGTTTGAGCTAAGAGAGACCAAAAGAAAAAAAAACGAGCTACAGGTACACTCGATGCACGTAGTTGTTTTAGAACAAAAATAGCGCGAAATAGTAATAATAAAAAAATATAGCTGAGTGGTAAGGGCGTTCGGCTTATTGCCGCACATTGCCACACGCCACGGTAGCTAATAGTGGCTATGGTGTTGTGCTGTTGAGCTCGAGATTTCGATCTCTGCAAGGCTGCCGCATTTCGAAGGGGACGAAATGCAAAAAAATGGCCGTTTACTTCGATTAGGTACGCGTTAAAGAACCACAGGTGGTCGAAATTAGTCCTGCACTATGGCGCGCCTCATATATCCTGGTTTGGTGGCGTAAACCCCAGAATTTCTTTTTAATGCTAATTGCCACTTGCAAGGGCAGCGACACACACACACACATACTGTGTGTGTGAGCGTGTTAATTTAATTGGGTGTCCGTAATTTTCAACGTCCGGAGAGCGTTGCGCCTCGTGCACGAGAAAGAGGAGGTTATAGAGGACAATCTCTCTCTCTCTCTCTTTGTATATATATATGGGAAATATATGGCCACATATGGGAAATTAACTCGTACTCACTAATTGAATTAAAGAAATGATAAATTAACGGCAGTGAAAGTGGATAAAAACAACTTTCCTCAAGTGGAGACCGATTCCACGTATTCGCATTACGCGTGCGATGCTCTAACCAACTCAGCTACAGCGGCGCCGTTTTCCCATCTACTTTCTTAGGTATTTATGTTTTTACTACATGAACTAACCTTGCGTGTGTTAGCCAGCGCCACTACTCGTAAACCTTGACGGCGGATGGGGAAAATCCTTTCTGCCGCAGGCGCCACGAGTACGTGATGTGTATATATATATATATATTGTAGCGTTCGATTGCTGTACCCCCCTCCCCCCCGCAGTCATGCAGAAAGAGACCAGCGTCCTTCATTCGCACACGGGCGTTCACTTACGCAACTCGAGTGCCGCGCAACAGACCAAACAACCCCTGAGGCGCGCAGCCCTCGCATTTCATGCGGATGCTTGTCGCAGAGCGCATGCCCCAGTACCGATGGCCAGTGCTCCAGGCGCCCCAAAATATGAGCCCTCGACAACTTGCTGAGCTGGAGACTTACATTCAGATAATGTAGGCGAGAAATAATAACGTACGCACAGCGAGCCGCCGAAAATAGGGCTGAAATAATCCTGCAGGCATCGGTGATGGCACGCAACAAACGCATTCTGTCGCTTCTTTTTATATTTGTTTTCCTTCTTTTGAAACCCTCGAAATATGTCAAGGGTTTGCTAGGGTTGTGCGAAAGTCTCAGTATGCACAATTGCGCCTGTTCCACCATTTTGTACATCGACATTACGCTATTTCTGGCATTACAGCCGCGTCGACGTTATAGAAATTCAACAAGTGTGCCGACAGAGATCTGACACATCTATACACTACTGCAATCTTTATTTTTGTCACGTTTATTACCTCTAAAGCAGAACGTGTGTCCCTTTGAAATCCGGTATTACCCAATTCGAAAACTGTGACACTAACATTGCTCAATGCCATACAGGCGGCACAAGTGCGAATGGAAAGCTACATCTTGAATTTAAGTCTCGGCAAATACACTGAATAGTTATTGGCAACACATAAAGGAAGGAAACTAAAAAGTTTCGCTCTTTTATGTAAAGAAAGTAAGTTGAAGCATGGATAGCAGAGAATAATGTCGGTGATTTTCTTGAATGAGATGCAAACGACGAAAAAGTTTGTTTCTGTAACCACGACAAGCGTCGAAAAATGTATTGAGTTAACTTTGCATCAAAAGGCATCCCGGAGTTGATACCACCGCATTTGGTAAGGATGCATAATAAATTATGCACTTTTTCTTGTTACTAACTCTGAGTGAGTTGATTGTTTCCTCAGTAATAGCAACCCTTTGCAAGGATTTTAGGGCTGACGTCCAGGAGCTGCTCTATACTTTACCTCATGGTTTCTTGTTGCAGTCTCTGGAGGAAATTATCAGTAATTTTAATGATGAGATCAGTTTCACAGAGAGCCTTCATAAACACCCATGCTGTGGGTAGCGCAATCACACATGGCAAAGAAGGGAAGCCGCGGACCACACAAGCACAAACTCTCAACGGGTCTTTCTTTTTAATATAGGGTAATGCATATAAAACTATCTTCGACAAGCGCTACCTGGTAGTGAAAACAATGTAAAAAAACAAAAAAATTATCGGAATCATGCGAACATGCAGGGCCATAGCGCCAGATGCTTAGGAAGCATGATTTCTCCCTGCCTAACTCTGCCCGTAGCCACTTGTTAGATGAGTGCCGTAGTTGTGGTTGCAGGCCGGCGTTCACAGATACCCGAATTTCGCTAAGATACAGACACAAAATTAGCAGAGAAGATATACAGGATTGCCCGCCATCCCCTTCCTTCCCCTTCGAAAAAAAAGCTTATAGTTTCAGCGTCGGTTCTGTCATGATGGCGATGAGAGCTCTGCGCAAAACAACGGGCAAAAATCTAAGAATGCAACGAGAATACAGCGAAGTGTCCTCGTTACCGCCTTGGTTTTACGTCCCTTGTGTTGCGTAGTGCGCACTTCATCATCAGGACTGAACTGTTCCGCCCCGCTCCCAACTCGCCCAAATCACCACTCTGTTCAGAATCTGCCTGTTATGGCGACAATTTCCCTATCAGGGCCAGATTATGGAGCGTTTGTAGCCCCTATTATTATTATTATTATTATTATTATTATTATTATTATTAATAGCCCCCGGAACAATACTTCGACATACGTGATCACATTTGGTAAGAAATTGGCGGGTCGGTTTTTTTATCTCCTAAAGGCCTTGAAATCCACCCAGGGGCAACGTGGTCCAAGATGATGGCATCGTGAGCGGTCTCTCCACACTACGAACCTGTAACCTGTTTGGCGTCGAGCCACCCAATACTTTGCGTGTGCATTCAGTCGTCTTGCGTGTGCATTAGGTCTGCGGGTGCTCCCGTGCTAAGGGGTATCGTAAACAAGGTACATTGTGCCGGGATGGTCTGACGACCCATGTGTTTCGGTATGTCTGTTATTAGTTCATTTTTGTAAATCATACCATTTACACTCATATGATGGTAAAAGTTCAAAAATTTTTAGGAAAGAGGTCGCAGACTTGAGGTTACTTAATATTGCAATTATATGGGCCCTCCATGGGCATTTTTGCCATCGCCGTCGCTGTGGCCGTGATGTCCCTTTTAATGTCGAAGGAAGATCACACCGATGCCGCGCGCCGTATGCTGTACGCGCGAGTGAAAGCGCGCGAGTGTAGATGACGATCGCGGCTCAATCTGGCGCGCGCAAGGGAGGACAGCTGAGAGGAAGCTGTGCTGAGAGCGCCTATGCCACGTGTCATGTGTCCACGTTATCTGGCGCTGTGGCCCTGATGTCGGAAACGTTGTCTGTGAGTTTTCTCTATGTATGCAGGCTGCTAGCATGGAATAAAGGTTGTTATCAAGCCCGCCATCGGAGTTACCGCTCAGTTCTTGCGGCTAGTCCTGCTGCGCTCGGTAAGGGCCGTAACATCACATGGTATCAGGAGTGACCGTCTTCTGATATACGAGGGGCGTTGCACTATCTTCGTGAAGCGGCGCCTTGTCAGAAGACAACAAAGTCAAGCTCTTTCACGGCATGTTCGCAGTTCAAGCTCCTTGACTTCGACCGGACGTCCGAATGACCTTCTTGGAGCCAACTCTTTGATGACTACCGCTTTGCCTCTGGCTTCAATGAGCGCAATGAAGAAGCGTAATTCCGGATTCTGCTATATACGATAGGCATGGAAGCAAGAGAAATCTTCTCGACTTTTGCATTATCTCAAGAAGGACAGAAGCAGTACGAAGTAATCAGGAAGAAGTTTTACAATCACTTCGTGGCCGCACGAAACTTTGTTTATGAGAACGCATGTTTCACCGACGCATTCAAGAGCCTGGAGAGTTAGTCGACCGATTCATTACCGCGTTGCACGAGCCGGCGGACTAGTGCGACTACAAGGAAAGAGAACGCATGATTCGCGACAGGTTTATTGTCAGCTTCAATGATATAAAGCTCTCCGAGTCATTTCAAATGGATGCAATTTTGACACTCGCCGACACTTTGGCAAAAGCCCGCTTAAAGGAGACCGTCCAACGACAGCAGCAACAACTGCGAGAATCCGGCGACGAAACCTTGCAGCGGCAACCACCAACTTTGACGCGGTCAGCAAGCAAGCATGGCCCAGCAAAAATTCTTCAGGACAGCATTCGGGCAGCTGGTCAAAGAACTTTTCACCTTGCATACAAGGTCGGCACACCAGAGCACAGTCCTACCGTCCCGGCACCCCCTGTCTGTGCCCCAACTGGGGTGAAGGAGCGCACCCCAGTGCCTCGTGTCCGGCAAGAGCAGTGAAATTCAACAACTGCGCTTGTTCCGGACATTTTGCAGCCATTGTCGGAAAAAGGCTGCAGGTGAGCAAAACAAGGAACAACTTTCGTCTCTGCATACAGACAAGGGGGCGTATTTTGTTGGCGCGGTGAACGGGGTGCTCTCTAATTCTCGGTATGCACAGGTCGTCATTAACGGCACTCCAGTGTTCGCTAAATTAGATTCGGGTGCAGAAGTTTCAGTTCTACCCTCAACGTTTCCCGAGCTGCCTACGAGGTTGGACAAGTGCCACATAACCCTAATAAGCCCTACGAATTACGCTCCGTACTTTTGGGTCTCCCAGCGATTGAAGCCCTGGAGGTTACTAAGTTCGCAGACTCGGTCAATTGCGCGCCAGCCATCGCAGCTTCCTACCCGTAGCTTTTCGGCGGTCTAGGCGCTACAAAAAGGAAAATACAAAATTAGACTAAAGCCACACTCGATACCTTTTGCAGTTCATGTTGCGCGTCGCATTGCCTTACCCTTGGGTGACCAAGTTAAACAGGAGCTCGAGCGTATGGAGCGAGATGTAATCCGCAAAGTAGATGAAACGACAGAATGGTGCTCGGGAATTGTGCCAGTACTTGAACCATCTGGAGCTGTTCGTATTTGCGTAGACTTGACGCAACCAAACAAAGGTGTATTCGCAAGTGTTGTGTCATGCCGACTGTTGATGATAGCCTCGGTGTTTTAAGTGGGGCATTTGTGTTTTCAAAGCTGAACGCCAACTCTGGTTTTTATCAAATTAAGTTGTCGCCCGTAAGCCAGTTGTTAACTACATTCTTAACGCCCGTTCGGAGTTACTGTCTTCAGAGGCTGTCGTTTGGAGTGGCGTCAGCACCCGAGTTCTTCCAGAAGAAAATGTCGCAGATACTTGAAGTAATCCCAGGAGTGATTAACATGATGGATAGTGCGCTAATTTTTGGCTGCGGCAAGACTCAACATGACGAGCGCCTGTGCCTAAATTTATATCGTCTCACAGAGGCTGGGGTTACGCTGAACAAAGTGTTGTTTTCGGGTAACCGAGATAAAATTTCTTGGCTGTGTGCTTAGTCGACACGGAATCAAGCCAGACCCTGAAAAAGATTGAGCTATTAGAGAACTGACTACACAGCTAACGTGTCTCACGCTCGACGGCTGCTCGGTATGGCTCATCATCTGACAATATTCATACCAGATTTGGCTTCGAAAACGGCGCCATTACGTCACTTGCTGTTGAAGGGTCCTGAATGGATGTGGGGACCAGCCCAAGGGCAAGCACTGTCATACACTAAAGACGTTATCCGTTCGCCGCGTCATGGCTAACTATGAAGCAAAGTACCCTACGATTCTTTCCGCTGACGCGTGATCATGCGGTTTGGGGGCGGTAATGGTGCAAGTTTAACCAAACAATCAAACACGGCCAGTAGCCTTTGCGTCGCGCTCGTTTATGCCCGCTTAAACCACATAGTCTCGAATTGAAAAGGAAGCATTGACGATGGCTTACACGGCAGAAGGATTCGAAGGGTACGCCAAAGGTCTCGAAATTTTGCTTGAAACCGACCGCAAACCACTTGTAACATTGTTTGGAAAATATCCTTCAGAATTTTTATCGCCTCGTATTCAACGTTTTCGCATGAGGTTTATGTGGTTCAGTTATGCGGCTGTGCTTGTACCGGGTAAAACCTCGTTACTAAAGATTTGTTGTCAAGCACCCCTGAATGAAGCCCTTGCCCCCCTCCCCCCGAAATTTTTTCATGTTGTCATTCACCGCCGACCAAATGGAATGGAATGGAAAAACTTTATTGCCCTATATCTCATAGAGATTCGCGGTGGGCAGGCATCTTCATGTCTTGAGTCCTGGCCGCCTCACAAGGTCGGCGCCCCTATTCCAGGGCACCGCTGAGTCTTGCTGCCTCGCAGGCGTGCTGCACAATTGCCCGTTGGGCTGCGAGCTCGCTGCTGGTGAGCAGACCCTCCCATTGTTCCGCACTGGGGTTATTTACTTTATAGAATGCGAAATTGCGCTGAAGAAAACAATCCCCGGCGCCGGAAATCAGGCTGGATTTTGTCTAGAATGTCCTTTTCACCTTCGAGAAAACATTTCAACGCGAACGTTGCGAAATCGGACTTTATTTCGCGGCACCGCACATGCACCGGGAGTCAGATAACGCAAGCAGCCCCCTCCGAGCAAAATTTCAAGGGCGTTTTGATGGCGAGTGGGCTCGTCGCGGCACCTCGCGGAGGCCGCGGAATGCACGGAGCGCATTAATTTCATTTCCGAATTTTCATGGGTATAAAGTTCTCATGAACTTTTGATGCAAGGTGCATTGACATTTCCAAAGTCATGCTTTATTTAGATTTTCATTTCTGGAACATTGTGGGTTTAATGTTGTTATAAACATTTGAGGCCAAAGGTGGATTGACTTTTTTTAAAGTCCTACATCGGACCATACAGCCAGACAAGCCATACGAACACACTTTCAGACAAGTTGACAAAGCACGCAGCGAGGTCCGATGAGACGAAGCATTATGGTAGTTCATTTTTGCCGTCATGTCACAGAGAAGAATGTCAATTTTTTTTCACCTGCTCCAAAGTATCCATGTCAAGACACTAAAGCCAAGAAATGTAACTACGTTCTTATTTATTTTTCTGCTTTGACTTTTCTGAAGGACTCATTGAGCCTCTTCAATTTTTTTTTGTTCTCGCTACCCGCGGGCTGCCAGAGTCAGCCAGAGCGCATGCGCTTTTCTCGTGTTGCCTCGACGACCGCGCAGAGCACTTCGAGGCGCGTTCGTTTTTCTCTGGCCGAGTAGATTTTCGCCTGGCAGAGTTTTGGACGATTTCTGGCTAGCAGACGAGAAAAATAAACAATGGTCGCTCGCCGCCATCACTGCGGGGACTCGACGGCTTGCAACGCATTCGCTTGAGTGCAACCTCTCCAAAAAAATTTTTCCCGCCGGTATGGGGTATACCGAGCAGTATGCGTATGGATCTCTGTGGACCAAGCGTCTCATGTTTTCTTCGATATTCCTTCGGTAGCGACATTAGGTGCTCAAAGTAGGCATTCGAATGCGCACAACATGCTTTCCTTTGTGCTTGTTATTTCCATGCCCCCGCCCCCCCCAAAAAAAAATATTGTTGCGGTGCCGCAAATTATCGCATGCTGAAAGTTCGATTTTGTTACTTCTTCTTCTGCCGAAAGTAATGGGCCACGGGACGCTTGAGTTTCCCGACAATCTTAGTATATTATTGCGGTAGTAATTATATGGACACTCTAGCCACATTCCTGCCATCGCTATCGCCCTCATGTTCCGTATAAAGTCCAAGGGCGATAACATCGTGACCGCGCGCCGCATGCTGTATGTGCGAGCGAAAGCTAGGGGAGTGAGGGTGAGCTCACGAGATGGCTCAGTCTTGTGTGCGCAAGGGAGAAAAGCGGGGAGGAAGCGCGCCTCCTCCTGTCGCGCACGATACATCAAGGGGAGTGGAGAAAGGGGGCGCTGTGATCTTTGTATCTCTGATTTCGTAACATGTTTATTTGCCTTGTTTGACCCATTATATACAGTGACTTGTTCTTAGATACATAGATTTATTGGAGACTTACATGTATACCTAAATATCTTGTTGCGAGGTTTTCTCTATAGGTGCAGTGAACTCTGTTTCCAGTGACACTCTGTTCCCCTTTATCAACTTGTATCTTCACATTTGTATATTTCATTATATCATCTAATTTCTTATGTACGAGGATGAGTCAAATGAAAATGAGCTAACCCACCCCACGCAATAATGGTTCGGTTCTTTATGTGCGAGGCATGCGCGTCGCGCGGGGGCACCTCTCATTTACAAAAGTGACACGCACGTTTGAGGATAAAGCCTTTTAATGCTCTCATTCACTGGGTTGAACATGGTTGCATGACATAACGGACACTCCAAAAGTTGAACACCACGGTGTCGTTAGAATTTTGACAGCTGAAGTTGTTTCCCAAAAAGAAATTAGTCGCCGTATGGCTGCTGTGTACGTTGAACATTGCATTTAATTGACCACTGTGAAGAGTTGGAGCAAACGGTTCAAAGAAAGACGCGATAGTTGCAAAGACGATCCAAGACTGGGCCAAAGCCACCGTGCAATCGCCCCCAACACAGTTGCCAAGGTTGATGAGCTGATTAGACAATAACTGAGGATAAGCATCGATGAACTGGCAGAGCGTGTGAGCACCAGTCACGCTTCGGTTTACAGCACAATTCATTAACATCTCGGTTATCGGCTCTTGTGCGCGCAATGGATGCCCAACATTTTGAACCACTGCCAGAAGACAGAGAAGTTCGGCGCTGCCTTGACTCAGCCGATCCAGTGTCACAATGAGGGTAATAACTTTTTGTCTGCAATTGTGACCGGGAACGAATCATGGTGCCACTACTACGAACCTGAAACACGACGGCAAAGCTTACAGGGGAAGCATGCCAATTCACCACCGCCAAAGAAAGAAAAGGCCGTCATTCCCGCCGGAAAGGTGTTGTTGACTTTTTTTTTTCGATCGTCAGTGGCCATTACTGCTAGAATTTGCTAAACCTGGAAAGGCTATAATTCGTTTCTGATAATTTGAAACGCCGGATCAGCTTTGTGTCGCAATGAAAAACAAACGATGTGGAAAATTCAGGAATAGGGTCAGCTTGCTCCGCGACAACGCCCATCCCCATGTCGCTGATGTGGTTTACCTAAACTGGCCAAGTTTTAGAGTGAAACGCTGCAACATCCGCCATGCAGCCCAGACCTGTCGCCTTGGGACTTCCACATTTTGGGGCATTTGAAGAAACAACCCAAGGAAACCAGATTCGTGTCGGATGACGTGAAGTAGTCTGTTACAGAATTTTCGAAGCAGCAACCCATGGAGTTTTATGACACGGGAATCACGCTACTCGTTAGTCAGTGGGACAAATGTCTAAATGCTCATGGAGACAACTTTTTAATATAGTACTGACCATTTGGCATATATTCGCATTGGCTCACTTTCAGTTGACTCGCCCTCGTATATTTTGCAGAACTCCTGCTTTTTATATGTTCTATCTGTTGCGACTGTAATTCCAGTGTAATTACTCAAAATACACGACCCTTCCCCGTAGGGGCGTCTGCGCCAGCAGGCGTTTGGTGCGTTGTGACACCACGTACCCGAGCACTTGGGGGTTGGACCCTTCCGTGTCTAACCGTGCGCGGCTTTGCCGTGTCCGGGGAAAAGGGGATCCTGGGGGTTGAGCCGATGCCGAGTGTCTGGACCTTTACGGCCCCTCGTCGGAGGCAACACACCTCTTTGGCCTCGGCTTCACGTAGACGGCAACCCCGGACTGACCCACCGGGGGGAAACCGGTAGTTGCCTTTTCCTGTCCCCCTCTCCATTCTGCGTCTTTTTCTTTTCCTTTCAATATTTCCTGTCTTCTCCTCTCTTCTACTTACTTCCGAATTTCCTGGTAGCGAGAATTGTGAAGGAAGCCATCCAGCCTACTCCAGTACATGCCCTAACCTTGTGTGGGTGGCCAACCTTGGGTACTCCAGATTGGGTTATAGTAGCACCGCACAACTGGCGAGGGCTTGTCTTACCCGTAAGACCTGCTACGCCCCCATGTTGGGCTCGGTGGTGGGCGGTTGGCGATGCTGCCGAACTCATGACCTCTATATGGCTTCTAGTAAACCACTTTCCCTTGATCGCCCTCTAAAAAGAGGGCGCACTGATGCAACCTTTCAATTCTTTTTGAAAAACAATGAAGAAAATTTCTCTAACTACCATGTAATTCATAGTGAAAGCAACACGAGCGTACGTAAATTCTCCCCCTTCTTGGTGGCGAAATGCCTTGGCAATACGATAGGACCTGGCTACAAAGCCACAAAGATGACCAATGGAGACCTGCTCCTTGAATTGAAGGATCAAGTTCAATATGATAATGAATTGAAATGCATAGGCGATGTAGCGGTCACTGTGTCCGCACATCGAACCATGAACACGAGCCGTGGAGTAATCTCTGAAGACGACATCATGGACCTTAGTAACGAAGAGTTGCTTGACGGTTTTCAGGACCAAGACGCCATCAAGGTAGAACGAATTCTAATCCGCAGGAATAACGAACAACTTCGAACAAAGCAAAGCACATTGTACTAACCTTTGGTACCAGTGTGTTGCCTAGTACAGTGGATGCAGGCTATATCAAAGTACGTGTTATGCCGTACATTCCAAATCCTCGACGGTGCTTTAAGTGCCAGAGGTATGGGCATGGATCCCAGACATGCCAAGGAAGGCAGACTTGCGCGAAATGCAGCTCGAATGAACATCCATCAGACACTTGCGACTCATCTCCACATTGTGTGAATTGTGAAGGAAGCCATCCAGCCTACTCCAGTACATTCCCTAAATGGAAGAAAGAAAAAGAAATCATTGTACTAAAAGTCAAAGAAAATAACACATTTCACGAAGCAAGGAAGCGTCTTTCATACTTAGATCACACAAGCTTCGATATTAAGCTAACCTTCATGCAGCATTTAAAAGAGTTGAAGTTGAAATGTGTTAAAACAATGAACCTTTTAAAGATTTTATCTCACCAGTCGTGGGGAACATATAGGCACTGTCTCCTATCTCTTTTTAAAAGCCTTGTGTTGTCACGAATAGACTATGGATGTATTGTTTACCAGCCGGCTTGAAAGACAGCACTTAAGCTACTCGATCCTATCTATCGCTTAGGTATCCGCCTAGCACTTGGTGCCTTTCGTACGAGCCCTGTACAAAGTCTCTATGCAGAGTCGGATCAGTGGCCACTGTATTATCAGTATGAAGAACACGTTTGGTTAATGAATGTACGCCTGCGGCAACAGTTCTTTACAAATTTGAAGTATTAACGACATGAGCGCTCGCGCTCGAGCATCGTCAGCCTACAAGATAGCTTTGCGAACACCTGCACGACCGTATCATATCGTATCATAATCTGTTGTGCGATTTCGTTTTTTGTTAGCTCACTGCACAGCTAACTATGCAAGAATTAGGTGTGCAAAGTATCGCTGAAGAATCTGCGTTACAAATATTGTCACGTAGTAGTGACGGTGAAAAATGATGCAGAATCAAAACTGGGAGTTACAAATTTAACTCTTTATTAGACGAACTTGTGCCCGGCAAAAGCAACACTCATTTGCAACGATAGCGGCGAGCAAAGTCGGCGACCGTCGAAAATCTCATCTGAGGGTCAAGTGCGTCAGCTTTCATATATCATTCCTCGAAAGTTCTAGCGTACTCGCTGGTGCCCGCGCGCCTTCCGGAAACTACTACAAAACTCGTGTTGCGTATGCAATCAGGTTATACAAGGTTCGTCGACAACTGACAACCGACAGAACTATCGATAACTTTCGCGAAACTTCCGACACGTGCAGGCGCGTCATGCGCCGAGCGATAACATTTAACATTTGTTAGCCGGTGAAGTGCTGTCACCGTATACAGATAAAAACGCATTCGTGTCAATATACTTATAGTTGTTGGTGCATGAAGGAAACGTGAAAAAGTGGGTTGTGAGAAAATCAGCAAAAAGAATTGAAACACCTGCCGCACTCACAACAAAACATTTAGAATAGCTAAAATTTACGTAATTCGTAGCTTGTCTCCTCTCAGTTCTTGATTCCGTAAAATTTTGCCCATGGAGCACCTTCTTCATTATTCTAGGTTGTTTTGAAGCATGAACACCGCATTGAGAGACCTTCACATTGAGTGTATTCCTAGAAAAATTTCCACTGTGTAGAGGCCATGTTCTATCGTAACTGGTTTCAACATGTCAAGTCTGTCTTTCTCTACATTAATGAAATGACATACCGTCAGATAATATAAGCTTGAGAATCGGAGGGCTTTAACAGGCGTCTTTCGTGGCCCTTTGCCAAGTCGTACTATTGAAGCACTTATTCGAATGTATGGGGGCAGTTCATTCGAATGCATGGAGGAAGTATGGGGGCAGTTCAGAGTGGGCACGGCGGACCATCGACAAGCATGTGGCTTAAACCGTTCTGCTACCTCGTGTAGGTGCTTGCTCATGGCCTGGCCGGACCAACGATACCACAACTGCCGCAGCCTCACCAGTCTTCAAGAAATGAAATCGACCATCCCCATCTACCAAACATCGCCACGTGCACTTGGACCACAACTGCAACACCGATGCCACGTCACTGCTTTCATGACGCCAACCCTTCGCTGTTTTGGGATGCGTCACTTGAGGCGCCACCTATTCTTCACGTGACGTCGACGCATCGCTTTATAAAGGAACAGCTCCAGACCTACACTTTCAGTGGGCACGGCGGACCATCCACTAGCATGTGGCTTAAACCGTTCTGTCACCTCTTGCAGGTTAGTAACTGCTATAGCACGATTAGAAGTGATTGTCGTGGTCTTTTTGTCTTGCCGTGCCCCCTACGGTGTGATTTTATTGTCCATGATGTGTACTGCGTCTGCTTGCTGTTCTTGTGCGGCGACATTGAGTTTGTGGCGACACACTCCGCGCATATTTCTGCGCACCCTCCGTCTTCTTATCATCTGGCCCGGCATAACACAGCTGCACGCTGGACTGCATGGTCGATAAAACATAGCGCCACCGCCACGTCACCCGAGGTATGCGTCACCGACGGTGGCTATAAAAACAGGCTGCCTGGCTGAGAAAGACCACCTTCTACCATCCGCTACTGTGACGAACGTAGCGTTGGTATGCCCGTCCGCTGCCATCCTTAGTCGAACAAAGAAGCGTTATGTTTTTATGTTGGGATTCGTCCTTTGGCAGACACGACATCCCACAAGTTAAATCCCGGCCCCACTGACGGTAGTGGGGTCTCTATCGAATCCATGCTGGAAAAGTTGCTGTCAGGTCAGAACAAGTTGGCAGCTGACGTGACTGCGCTCAGGGAGCAACAGAATAAGGTGGAAAACGTTATAGCTGATTGGGAAGCCAGATTCGTTGAATTAGAAAAACGAGCCTCGCGTGTAGATGACCTTGAAGTTACAGTAAGGTCACTGGAGGCGACGTTGACTGATCCGGAGGATAGGAGCAGGAGATCCAATCTGGTAGTCTTTGGCGTTCCGGAGGATGTCCGTGAAACGAAACTTATTCTTAAAAATAAAGTTCTTGACGAGGTGTTTTCTGCAAAGCTTGCTGTTCCTTGCAAATCTGTCGGCCGAATTCATCGTCTTCGTAACAAATGTAACAAGAGACCAGTCATCATTTATTTCCAGGATTTTACCAAAAAACAGCTTGTCTTAAAAAGTGCGTACAAACATAAGGGTAGTCGAATATCGATTCAAAACGATTACTCGCGCAGCACACTAAGGAAACGTAAACCCTTGTGGTATAGTGCTAAATGTGAAAGAGAACAAGGCAAGAAAGTTCGCTTAATTTATGCTAAGATGCGTATTAACAATGAGCTTTTCACATGGAATGACAGTAAGAACTTGAGCATCAATATTGACAGCCATGTATATATTTCGAAAAATGATTGACTTGCCTCCGCTGATACTTCCCCTGGTGCTAAACAACTGAGAATTTTAAACATCAACACCCACGGTGTCGTTAATAAATCTGAAAGCCTTGAGGCAACTATCATAGGTTACAATCACGATGTAGTTGTGATAACAGAAACATGGTTGAATGACAATATGGAAGATGCTGTTGTGTTTCCTCCATCTTATTAAGCATATCGCCGTGACAGGTGTACTAGAGGGGGCGGGATAGCAGTTTTGATAAAAGAAACTATGTCCGCTACTCTGTTATGTCAGGCCGATAACTTGGAATCTGTTACAACGAAGCTTACTTGCTGGGATAAATCATTTTTGCTATTTGCAGTTTATCGAGCACCTGACTCGCACCCAGAATTCTTTCGTGATCTTTTTGAACACATGGTTTCATTCACAAGCGATAAAGTGCTACTTATAGGCGACTTTAACCTACCAGATATTGATTGGGAGAACGGGTTTCTCTGCACCGGGAATAATTCACACTTTGGTTACTTGCATGACATCATTCTGTCTCACAATCTACACCAGGTTGTGAGACAGCCAACGCGGACCTATGGTGCGTCAGCAACCACACTTGACCTCGTTTTTGTAAGTCGTTCATTAGAAAACTTTTTTGTTTCGGTTGAACCTGGAATTTCTGATCATAGTCTGGTATATCTTTCTTCTTCTTTGGAAGTGCTTAACACCCAAAAATGTAAAACAACCACTGTTAAAGATTTTTCTCGTGCCAGAGACGAAAGTGTCTTGGATTATGTTGAGCAATGCCTTGATAACTTTCACAGTAACAATACTACTGTGCTTTGGGACAAATTTAAAGAAATTATCACTCACTGCCTTAGCAACTTTATTCCTAATAGAGCTAAAAAAAAACTTCCCAAGACTACTCCCTGGATAACGAGAAAGATGTTGCACCTTAAAAGAAAAGTTAAGCGCTTAAGACGACGATGCACCTCACGTGTTTCAATTCACGAAATCCAAAATAAATTAAACCAAGAAGTACGGCTAGCTAAGCGCTAGTATTTTCACCATACATTGCCAACTTTAATTCAAACGGCACCCCAAAAATTTTGGGCTTTTCTAAGCAGAAAAACCAAGTCGATTAACCAAATTGTTCACGAGGGCCATGTCGTTGTCGAAAAACAACGCACCGCGGAGCACTTCAGTAATTATTTTCAGAGTGTTTTTTTCCCATTTTGATGGTGGTATAAGCGTTAACCGCATGTCATGCAACTCGACCTCTGATATTGCTTCGCAACCGGATGTAGTGTCGATGCTGCTGAACCTCAAAGCTAAATCATCTCCAGGACCAGACAACATACCGAACGCTTTTCTGCGCTTATGTGCTGAAACGTTAGCCCCTTTTCTTGTTGTTATCTTCCGTTCCTCGTTATCTTCGGCTAATCTTCCAACAGACTGGCTAACAGCACGTGTCGTTTCCATACCGAAAAAAGGTGACAGAACCCTAGTAACTAGTTATCGTCCTATATCATTAACTTCATCATGTTGCAAGTTAATCGAACATATCATAGCTAATGAAATAACCAAATTCCTAAGTGACAACAACGTACTGTCTCCTCATCAGCATGGTTTCCGGAAGGGTTTCTCTACTGTGACACAATTAACCACAATTATTCACAACTTTGCAAATGCTCTTGACAAGTCAAGCCAAATTGACGTAATATTTTTAGACTTTAAGAAAGCGTTTGACCTTGTATCTAACAATAAACTTATAGAAAAACTACAGTCAATAGATCTTCCAGCCTATATTATTAACTGGGTGGCGGCTTATCTGTCTAATCGCAAGCAGTTTGTTTCAATTGATAATTACTCTTCTAACGAATTTTCAGTAACCTCTGGAGTACCTCAAGGTAGCGTGCTTGGACCTTTACTATTTCTAATTTGCATAAACGACATCACTAACGATATTTCTCATCCTGTTCAAGTTAGACTATTTGCTGACGCTTGTGTGTTGTTTAACGAGGTTATTTGCCACGAAGATCAATTAATGCTTAACTCTGACCTTCAAAACATACTTTCCTGGTGCAGTCGGTGGGGTATGGAATTGAACAGAGAAAAAACTGTTTATATGTCCATAACAAAAAATAAATAAAATGTCGTTTGTCTATAACCTCGGCTCTTAACCGCTGACCAAGGTCAGCCAATATAAATATCTTGGAATCACAATAAGCAGTGACCTCAGCTGGAATAGCCACATTTCTAACGTATGTAACTCGTCTTTCAGGAAGCTTTGTCTTCTCAGGCACAAAGTAAAGCACGCTGCCTCTAGTACTAGATTACTGGCTTACACTTCACTCATCCGACCGAAACTGGAATATGCATGCATTGTGTGGGATCCCTATAAGAAAATTAACATTAACACTTTAGAGATGGTCCAACGTAAAGCTGTCAGGTTTATTTTTTCTAAATATAGACTGAGTGACTCTCCTACTAGCCAAATGAATCAACATAGTATCCAAACGTTACAACTACGCAGGAAAATACAGCGACTGAAATTTCTTTTCTTGCTTAAAAACAACTGTCTGTCCCTCCAGCCACAGGCTTATGTTAAACCACTTACAGCGCGCCGAACACGGCATCGTCACGCTGATTCTTTAACGCCTTATAACACCTGAACTAACCTATTTAAGTTTTCCTTCTTCCCTCGCACTGTAACAGATTGGAACAGCCGGCCATTATCACAATTGATAAACACCGGTTCTATTGACAGCTTGTGTCTTTGATACTGGGGGTATTGCCATATCGGTAAGCCTTGTTACTGTTTTGTTTTTTCTTTTTTTACACGTGAATATTGTATAATACTTTCCACATCATCCTTCTTCTATTATTTTCAGTATTTTGCAATGAGCGCTCGTTCAACTTCTGGTACTTCTTTTTTTTTCCCCTCTCTCGATAGCGGTTGCAATTGCTCATATATGCGTGTGATACTGTTCTAATGTTTGTCAAGTTGCCTTCCTTCAGTGTACCTTCTCTTAATCTTATTAGTCGTCGCTCTCATTTTTTTGTTTTCTTATCACGTTTACATATGTTGCATTGCTTATGTATTTTCTTTTCATGTTTGTATGTATATATATACGTGCATACGTAAATATTTATGTATTCTGCCCCTCCTGCTTGGTCCCTCATTTGGGCGTGCAGTATTGTATAAATAAATAAAATAAAAATAAATTTGCATTACATAAGAAATTGTTGCGCTTTTTTTCCGTCTAACGGCCGCACCACCGATTTTCACCCAAAATCTCGGATTTTTTTTTTTTTTTTTGTAATCGGATACACAGCCTCAAGTCAGCCCTTGTTTCTTCCGTGGTTCTTATCAAACAGAGAGAGGAAGAAATGAAAGGAAATTAAATACAGGGAGCTCAACAAGGACGCTTGACTAAGGCTTCCAAAGGAGCTAAATGTATGCTATCCAGCCAGCCTTCGGCGTACTCTAACGCGCACAAACAGTTCGCGATTATTCCGCGCGTGCATGCAGTCTCGCACCGTTTGATGAAAGGGACCGGGTGCTGCAACGTTGTTATTATTGTTTTTTTTTTCGTACGCAAAACGCTTACCAGTTTGTTGGCAGTTGTTGACAGATAGAAAGCAGTAGGTAAAGGGGTTCGCGGTTGCTCGGTCGTTCAGTCAACTATGTCAATAGGTACGCCGAATTTGGCTCGGAAATTGTGTGTGACATACCTTTATCCTAGGGCACACTATAAAGTGCATTGTTAGCGGCTGCCCAGTGCATCAACAGTTGGGCCACGATGCGCTACGCCGCGGGAGGCGGTGACAGTGCAAACCTTCTCGCTTGCTATACAAACGATGGCGCACAACAACGCCGCAAGCTAACACGCCTTACTTCGTGTTTTCTATACTCCGTTTCAGACATCAGGTGCAACGCTGTGGAGGATAGAGAGACTTTTTGCAGTAGCTGCGTCTACCCTTACAAATGGTTTGATATTCTTGATTTAAATTGTGCGAAACTGTACTTTATATCGGCTCAGTATTGAATGAAGAAAGTGTTGATACTCAGAAGCAAACTGTGGTATACAGCTGTCAAATACGTTGTTTTAGATCCATTTGTTTTTCATCCCCTTTCTTTTCGGGTTTTTATTGGCAGCGCGTCGCGGCAGCTTGGCGCGGAAGGTCAAGCGAGCGAACGCCGTTGGCGCGCAGCGAAGCATGGATGGAACGCGCGGAGCGATACATTTTCGTCGCCGAACTTCTCGCGTAGCTTACGCAGTGTCGCACCTAATGCCTAAAGCGGAATGTAGGTAATGCGTAGATAAACGCAAGTGCTCCAAACAAGATAAGGTTAAATATCAGTTCACCACTGTTGTATTACACCAAGAGCGGAACAACAGAATTCAGCGTCAGAATCAGCACGTAAACGCCAATCAGAGCAAACAGTAAGGAAAGTTTCGCTTCAACTGATCACCGCAGTGAGTGGGGTCCGCAAAAGTAACACACACACACACACACACACACACACACACACACACACACACACACACACACACACACACACACACACACACACACACACACACATATATATATATATATATATATATATATATATATATATATATATATATATATATATATATATATATATATATATATATATATATATATATATATATATATATATATATTTGCTAGGAACTATAGCTTCAGGGGTGAAAACAAAATTCTGCGCCTTAGCATTACGATGAGAGCGGAATGCGAAAAACGCTTGTGCACCATGCTTTGGGTGCACCGACCACAGATGGTCAAATTTAATACGGGACCCTCCGCTACCGCGACACCAATAACCCGCTGGGCAAAGTCAGGAACCCCACAATTTAATTCTTAAGTCTCCGCGCAAATGCGTATTCCTCGCAAATTGTTGCTCTTAAAACGCAACATTTTGTTGAAAATGATTTTGTTGAAAATTTCGAAAGTCATAAAGTCGTTTGGATCCAGAAGGCCTCGAGGCCAGAAGGTTGAAGTCCACCTACTGCCGTTTAATGCCATGGGCTGGCTTATCCGCCACTATATCAGCTTCCGCAGACACTAGTGCATGAGTTCCCTCCAGAAACTTTAGTGCAAACCTCTGTCGCAGGCACGCGACCTCGTCGCCTTTTTGTCATCTATCTATAGCGCTTTCTCCGCCTCAATATTTGCCTTTCACATTTATTTCGATTTCGTGCGTCCGCATCACTTCAGCAGGCATGTTTTACTTGCAAAATTGGAGGCCATGACAGCTCTGTGCAATCCGTCGTCATCCTTTACGCCTTATTCACGTATCCTGTATGCATGCAGACGTGGCCTCCGAGGTTCCACCGGCTAATGGTGCGCCGATGCGATCTTGAAAGACACGGTGCAGCTACGGTGATTCGTTCGAAGTATATTTGGGGGGACTGTGTCATTGCATGCCCGCTCTTTCCGGGGGCGTGTATGTGTATATATATATATATATATATATATATATACATACAACCGTTTTCCCGCCTACCTCGGTCATTGGGTAGTCTAGTCTGTGGTCGAATGGTTAGCGCATCGGGCTGCTGTGCTGACGGAACCGGGTTTGAAACCAACCATGACACCAACTTGAGTCACTGAGTATTTTTCAATGAGACATACATGTCACTCTTCAAAGGACCCTTATCACACTGACATGCTCACTGTAGAAGCGGTACTCCAACTTGGGTAACATAGGTATGTGCTTCTGAAAATGTGCCGCTCTACAATGACGAGAAAGATCGGTTAAATTTCTCTGATGCTGAGCAGAATCGAATCCACGTCGCAAGGGTTCCTCACGGACAGCAACCCGACCAATTAGCAGGCTGCGCATTAATGCACTGGAGATGTGCCACTTTTCAATGAACGCGTTTCCCGCCAATGCTTTAGCAAGCAGCGCCATGAATGCGCTGGGTATTCGCCGCTCTTCAATGAACCTGTCGCCAACTTGGGCCACTGAGTGTTCGGCAAGAGAGGGAACAGCCGCCTTTTTTTCATTTTCCTGTGCTGCCCTCTGCCGCACGCCGCTGGAAACGTTTTGGGAGGGTGCCGGGGTTGACGCCAGTTGATTTATGTACCTGCGCCAACGTTGTGTGCGCGTCAGTTTTGCGTTTCGTGGATCCCGAGTCATCATTTATTTATTTACTTATTTATCGTACCCTCAGGGGCGAGGCATTACAGAGGGGAGCAGCAAAAAAAAAAAATTCTGTGAAAAGATACACTTATACATGGAGTTATATAATGTACCAATACAAATACAATGCTCTAATTAACAAATGAAATCAATACAAATCACCCAACTACAAAACAATGTAAAATGACTAGATGATACAGGTAAGCACAAACAAACAAGAAGAAAAAACGAGAAATAACATGAGGTAAAGGACTAATTAGTTACTGTTAGTTAAAGCATTTTTGAAGCGTTGATGGTCTGTAATTTCTGCAGTAGTGGTGGGAAGATGGTTCCACTCCTCACAAGTCCTGGGAAAAAAACGAATGCTGAAACGTAGAAGTCCTACAAAAAGGAACGGCTACTTTATGTAGGTGGTCAATGCGTGATGATATGTACTGGGGAGGAAAGGTGAAATCTTCGTGTAGTGAACGATGGTGAAATATGCGATGAAAAAGACATAAGCGATGAGTCTTACGGCGAGATGCTAGTGATGGTAGTTCAAGGCTCGATTTCATATTGTCACACTTGCCGTTCGAGCATAATTAGACATAATAAAACGTGCAGTTATTTTGAACCATTTAGAGTGAGTAGATTATGTTGTCATGAAAAGGGTCCCAAACAGAGGCGGCGTATTCCACCTTCGAACGAATTAGTGTTTTATAAAGCAAAAGTTTAAGAGCCTGAGGAGCGCGTGAGAAATTCCGGCGAAGATATGCAAGTGTTTTGTGGGCGCTAGCGATTATGGATTCAATGTGATAATTCCAGGTTAGTTTTGAGGATATAGTGACGCCAATATATCTATATGACGATAGTACTTCCAAAGGAAAGTTATCAAGATGATATGAAACATTTGCATTAGTAGATCTAGTTACACGCATGACTTTGCATTTTTTAGCGTTTATTTCCATGCACCAAGTCTTACACCAAGCGGACACAGCATCAAGATCAGACTGTAGAATAGTAGTATCATTAGGACTAGTTATTTCTCGAAATATTACACAGTCATCTGCAAACAAGTTGATATGGGAAGAGACGCAGGAAGGTAAGTCGTTAGAAATAGGAGAGGGTCAAGCACCGATCCTTGTGGTACCCCTGAGGAAAAGGACTCGGAGGAGAGTCAGTGTTATTAACAGAGACAAACTGGGAACAATTTAGTAAAAAACATTCGAGCCACGCAAGCAGTTTGGAATCCAAATATTGTAACTGCAACTTATATAAAAGGAGATTATGGCATACCTTATCGAAGTCTTTTGAAACATCTAAAAATATACAGTCAGCTAAAGAAGAACGATCGAGGGTAGCCTGAAGACGGTGAGTGAAACATACGAGTTGAGTATCACACGAGAATGTCTGGCGGAAACCATGTTGTGAAGGCGAAAAAAATTAATTCGATTCAAGAAAAGAAACAAGATTTGAAAATAGAGTGTGCTCGGAAATTTTACATGGAAATGGCTTCTCCGGGGCAGAATGTCGTTTCTGGAAGCTATGAAGCACTCAATGACTACTGGGTGAGCAGGCCTAAGTGCGCTGTTGTGGAAACGGTTCGGCCTATATAAAGGCACGCCGAGTTCCCTTTGCCGACTCGGATGCCGTGGAGTTTGTTGTCGCTGATTTCTGCACTTGGAGCTAGATTTTTGTATTTTTTAAACATTATTTAGACAATTCGCATATTCAAGAAGTGTTCGAGCGCAGCCTTCCGCGCCGGATTTATCAAAGCGGTGCGCTTGTTTACATCAACACATACAGACACAGATTGTCGTTAGGGTTAAATATTGTGAAAAAGGTACATCGCTGATATGAAATAATGTCAAAACATAGCAAAAGATACGTATCTGTGCATATTTTCCGTGTTGTTCCACCCTGAGACAAGTCAATATGAGCGGCCGAACCTACGGCAACTGCGATCCAGATAACATATTACGGGCTGTTAATTTATTTCTGATTCTCGTTTTTCTTTAACTCCATAATACTTACACTTTGCGCGTGCCATAAAGTATTATTAGAGAAAACTGTGCTCTCATAAGTGCTCACTTATAGGCCGTGTTGTTCTCTTGCGAAAACGCGGATGCCATCATTGACACCGTTGGTAACTATAAGCGAGGTGGTTGTTTAGGCTGCTGAAAACCGAATACAATGTCTCTTGTTTCCTCTTTGACGCAGAGGTAAACAGTACACCTCTGGAATTGAGAAATATGTCGGCATAAAAACACGTACAGACCCACCCATCTAGTTAGCGAATGCGACTGGCAGCCGGGAACAGTGACGTACAGGTGTTGGCACAGCGCTCCGTCACGGCTAGCCGCTTATTGTGTACGCGCCGTGCGAAGTGAAGTGCAGTTGATTTCTAATTGCTAAGGACAGAACTGAAATATAAAATCAGTTTCTTTCAGCCTAACTGCTTAGATTTCAGTTCAGGTCCGCCGGTAGCGGGAGCATAAACTGGCCGGCGCTGCAGGCTTAACCTTCGGTGAACAGTATCAACATTGGCTCAGACATCATGTGCACGGCTTGAGAGGGTTGAAGCTTGTGCATTTTAACTCCGTAGGCATGTTTCGACGCACTGTTAGCGCGATTAGTTATATATACAAGCGAAAGCACTGTCAGTATTGAGTTGTCAGTTCGATGGCCGATCGCGCAGAGTCCCACGAGGGTCGGCACGCTGATATTGTGGGGGGGGACGTCGACAAGAAAGCCCGTCACAGTACGACAACTCCCGCTCGTCTGTTGCGTCGTTGTCGGCCTGGTATGATTGAATAGTTTCAGCGGCACACTGTGCTGAAGAGTCGGTCAATTGTTGACGTGAACGTCTTGTCAGTCTCGTATCGCCCCGGTGTTACAGCGCCTTAAACGAGTACGTGTATTCAGGCACGCGCTCCCACCAGCAAGTGAGGACAGGCGCTGCAAGAAGACTTCATCAGCAACGTGATGCTTTCAAGTGTCGCTCAAGCGTAACGCACGAGTTTTTTTGTTAAATTTGCTAGCTATCAATGAAAGGCGGCAACTACGTGGTTCACGGTGCAGTCTGAACCACTCGGGCGAAGTCCTGGCCCCTTTCTGTTTTATAGTGCAGTTGCAGTGTTACACTGCGCACGTTTTCAGCACCGCAACGACTTCGAGCTACCGGTGGAGTTTGAACGCGGTACATGGCACGAGTGTTTGCAGCAGCGCGCGGCCGAGTGCTTGTTTTTTTCTTTTTCGGAGGACCTTCCGGCGCACCGTCCCGCGCGCGACCCTTCCAAAACGTTTTGCGACTAATCCGCTAGGACAGGGCGCATGCGCCGTCGCTCCATGAAAAAAGGTGGATTCTCAGCGTTCGCAGGCACGGTACGCTACGCTTCTCGTCCAGAAGGCAACGCGCGGACTTCTCGGCATTGCCACGGATGGTGCAGCGTGTCCAAAAAGAAGCGCGAAAGAGGCGCCCGGTAGCTGCATGGCGCGTTTCTCAGCGTTCGCACGCACCATTGTGCCATGTATTTCGGAGGCAACGCGCAGGCTTCGCAGCAGCTGCTCTAGATGGCGCCGAGTGTTCTTAGAGAAGCGCGATATAGGGGAGTCCGGCTGCAGTATAAACACCTCATACATAACTCGTTTCGACGGTGGCAATACACTGTGTGGCTGCGTTGATTCAATGTTAACGCATTATCATCGACAGTCATCGTGAGGTGCGTTCTGCCACAATTTTTGAGCTTCCCTGTGATGCGTAGCGCTGCTACAAGGTCAATCCAAATAGGTCGCGAAGCTTCGGGCGAAAAGCGGTTCAGTACAAATTGTCACCGACATCAGGCAAGGGTGGTTGTGGGAGCAGCTATTGAAGCGCAACTATGTTTGGAGGGAACAAACATTGCGAAAGAAAAAAGCGTTTTTTTTAATTCAAGCGAGACCACAGTTAGATTCATTCAACGAAAATAAAATTCCTGGTCAATTTTATATATTCTTGACAAGTTAAGAAAAAACAAGTTCATTGAATTTTATTATTATTAATAAATACATTTCTTTTGAGCGCTCATCGTTACAGGGGGCGCTGACGCCGCTATCACTCGCAATGCAATGCACCTCTTGGAGTGTGCAGAAAGGCGCGCTCGTAAGCTTCACCTGTTCAAATCCGCCCCCCTCACACGTTGTGCTTTTTTGCTTGTCGAAGTTTGTCTGAATTTGGTGACACGGGTAGCTTCAGCGCTTCTTAACCTGTTTAGTCAAAAGTAGTGAGTTACGACCGCCAGATAATTGAGTAGTTGTTTTCGTGCGACTGCGCTGGCCGACGGGCTTGGCATCCGACGATAGGATCAGTACTCTACACCTAAAGCTTTCGTCGCCCTCCAAAGAAAGTATGTTCTGTGCAGGGGTGCGATTTCGACAACCCTACGGCTGGCCTTTTCCTGCATCGCTTTCGGCACTGAAAGCTCGAAACGCCCATAAAGTCGAGTGGCGGGACATTTGAATATAAAGCTCTAAAGGTAGGCCAACAAAACAAATTTCGCGCCTTCGAAAACAAAATGACGTCATTTCTGCTTTTAACAGATATGGCATCACATTATTTTTTTCTTCCTGCAGAAGTGTTCCCTCCACATACAGATGGCGCTAAGCCCCATGAACCGCCGATGAACCGCCGATGAACCGCCATGTTTTGAACGTATGGGCTCCTATGGAAGCATCGTTATCAGGTATATTTACCTTGGCTGCTATGTTCACTTAAGATTATTGTTGCAGTGTTCTGCCCATGATGAGCGTGTTTATTTAAAATGTATTCGATATGTCACGCGCGCTTTATAGGGGCCCTTTAATCTTACACCAGGACACTTCGTCAGCGCTTCAAGTGCGGACCAATGGCCGCGTACAAAGCAACAGTCTTTTGCAGATGGTTGTGGTCTAAGGTTGTGAAAACCGTGATGGAGTGCCAGTATGCGTTTGTACGCTGCATATAAAAAGTGTTCCCAATAATACGTTCCAGGCATCTGAGACCAAAATCCTGAGTAGTTGATATTAGTAACCGAATTGGGCAAGCAAAAATAATAAAATAAAGTAAGTGACGTTGATTAACCTGTCTGCGGTGTGTGTGTGTGAAAACATTTATTGGAATGAGGTCCGGAGGCTCGACTTCTTGAGTCAAGGCGGGCCGCTCCCACGTTGGCACTGTCAGGCCAAGCCTTTCAGCGACATCATGGGCCCTCTGGACGGCCCTTAGTTGGTCCTGAAACAATGGGCTTTGAATCCTTTTCTCCCACTGTGTCCATTCTTCAACGAGGTTGGGGAATCCAAGCCCTTCGAAGAAAATAATTATTTAAAAAAACGCGGTGCAAGAAACAATTTTAGGGCCTACGGTGTTCGGTCGTCAAACCTCTGACGACCGAACACCGTACGTCTTATCATTTAATCTTGCACCGTTATTTTGAATCTTTTTTTTTCTTAGAGCGGCTTTGCTAACGTTAGCTGGGAAACACGGTACACCATCTTGCTGCTGATCATACTGTCAAAAATTCCATTCCCGGCGTCAAAGACCGCATTCTGTTGTGAGGAGAATGTTTACACGCTCGGGTGACGAGCTGCTTTCTTAAGAAGGGCTGCAGGTGTATAATAGCCAAGACAATTTATTTTTTCATAAATAGAATGTGGTCTTGAAACGTAAAACCTTATTCTGTGTTATAAAAAGCTGGGCAGCGTCTTGTTATTCGTAGGAAACGCTACTCTGTACTTCGTTTTGCCGAGTACTTCACACATATATCGGTGTTTGCGCTTACTAATATCCCCGCTTTATATATTTATATTACGTATCATTATTACGACTAAATCTTATTTTTAATATTTTGTTCAGGCACATTCTTTTATTCAGGGTAAGTGAAATGAACCACCCGGAAACACGTTGCCTCAAGCCTCGGTGCTTAGACCCGAGTTGACGCTCTACTGTACCTAACCACAGAAAGTCACAATTCCACAGCACTGCACCTCACCAAACTTATGCAACGTGATTTAGGAAGGAACAGCGCCAACTAAGACGATCACGAGAGGGAGAACACTTGTCCTGTGTCGTTCTCCCTCTCGTGATCGTCTTAGTTGGCGCTGTTCCTTCCTAAATCAAGTATGCACTATCTAGCCCAAATGAATGTTGTCTTGAACTTATGCAACGTCGAAGGAGCTGCATCCGTCCTATGCTAATTGGGGACCGCATTCACAAGGCACAAAAGAATGGTGCGTTGACAACTGTGTAGGTGGCGATCGTTACTGTCCAGTGCACGGCACGGCCACCGACCAAATGCGAAACCTTTCCGTGCCCCATCAGCTTAGCGACAATGGCGCTTCCATTAGCTTGCGCCGACCTTAAGCTCTCTCTCACGATTTTTTTTCTTACCGTGCTGTGTATCACATTTTCCAACTGCGGGAAAGTAATCGGCTCTGTTTCTCCGCATGCCTCGCCTTTGATCTTTCCACTAATGCACCTCTTATTTCATTTTCACGAGCGCATGATTTTTTTCTTATCGGCTCCTTTTCGATTTTTCTTTCCATCGTTAATTTGTGAAAGATATGCCCCTGTAACAAGGGTCCTAGATACGTGGTTAAGCTAAGCGAAAATGATAAAACGCGTGGCTGTCCCTCGCGCTTGCAAACCCACAAGCACGCGAGCGAGCGTCATGCGTTGCAGAAGGCGTGACTTGGCGGAGTCGAAATTCATGGCTGCGTTTAAAAACGTGTATGATGCTCTATGGCCGCTTCCCACGGCGAGCTTCCGGTGTGCTCTCTGAAGCCACTCTTTGCGTGTGTGCGAATATTTCCGCGGGGGGGTTTCCTTGGGGGACGACGTTGCCGTCGACACCTTCGATTACTTGAGCTACAAGTGCAATACCAGTGCACATATTTGACATGCCTCAAAACAAACACGGTGTAAAACACACTTTGATAAAGCGTTTGGGTAAGCAAACAAAGATGGAACGCAACAACGGGAACGTCGACAACGCTAGGCAAAAGAGAAGAAAGATCATAGAGAAAGATTCCCCTACTCTTCCCCAAACACAGTCAGGGCTTGCAACCTTGGCTGTTCGAGCAAAACGAGCTCGTCTAAAATGTCTGCATGAAGTACTACACAACCGACTAAAAATAATTGCCTCTGCATACGTTACCTTTTCTAAATCCCGCGTACTTCGTCATAATTATCCGTGTACACTAAACGAGTTCCTTTGTAGTAACGATACTTTTTAGTCTTCCTTTTTCCCCCGTGTTGTTCGCGAGTGGAATAACCTAGATGCATCTACAACTAACACAGTATCGCAGTCTGATTTTGTTAAGTTATTGGAAGATAAAATAAGTAGTTAGGAAAAAAATAGTTCTTATGCACACATAATCGTCAGAACTCCCATCTTTCTTAACTACAGCTAAACATTTACCTCCTTTGTTTCTTTCTTTGTTTTTGTCACATTGTATTGATCCTTACGTACATGTAACCTGAAGTGTACTATTTATGTGAGTTGCTCTTGTTATTCATAGTATTATTGTTGTAAAATTGTGCATTGAACCTGTTTGATGTATTTACATGTTTGGATGTTTTTACCGTTCGGTATATAAGACATGCATTGTATGTGTAATCATATGCCCACGTGCTATGGTCTCGATATGAGACTGGCACTATTGTAAATAAATAAATAAATAAATAAATAAACGATTCTATAATATATTCTTGAGCAAGGTTTTTGGCCCGACGTTTACTATCTAACCCCATGTTCGATACCTGAATAGCGGCCAATAGAGACGAGAGGTGGAAATTGAGGGAAAAAGAAAGAGGAGAGGGAGGTGAAACGAAGACAATGGAAAGGTACAAATACATGTCTGCTTTTTAATGTGCTAAGCATATTTAGCTTACTCACCTTGTGTCTATATAACTAATCTCCTTACCGCCACTCTTCAAATATTAATAATACTACAAACATCTTAAATTAATTTGGTGCTGGGCAGAATTGAACCCGCATCACACGGTTTCCTCAGTACAGCAGCCCGACACAACGGCAATGACATAGAACGAATGGAGAAGGGTTTTCTGGTGTCACAAGCGCCTATTCGGTGCAGATGCAAACGCACAAAGCGGGCCAAGTAATATGTTTATTTAACATTGGGTGTCATTCTTCTAATTATATGCATTGCCAGTACTTATGAAGAAGTGTAAACACGTAGTGCACTTGGGCTAGTGCGCTCGCATGACGGGCGCGAGAAGGAAAAGAGGAGGAAGGTTAAATAAAGCAGGTGTTTGGTGGAACGGCCTCTTGTCTGCTTGGTTCTTCATGTAGGAATTTAATAGGCTTTTATGTCCAGGCTTTAGAAAAGAATGACAGTAAACTCTGGAGATAGCGCAGAACGTATGGAGCCGCACCCCTGAGAATTCGTAATAAATCCAACATGGAGATGACCGTTTGGCTGGCCGTTCTCCTGTTCACCGCACCGTGCACGCTCATGCAAGTCTCACTCTGGTAGCGCTTTTGTTCGTTCTGCAGTATAGTTTTCGCACTATCTGCTGCTTTGCACCGCATTGCCTTGCCCTCGCACGCACGTGCACAGCTACTTGCGGCTCGCAGAGCAGCTTCTTTGTGGCGGGCTGATTAATGGTCGATAACACACCATATCAACGCTTATTAATAGATGTTTATTTTATGCGTACAGAAATGCGTAGCCCTATACGTATGAATGTCACAACTGAAATGCTACTACGCACCTATGGCGTCTATGGTTCGAGGGAACATTGAAGAAATGTCTGTGTCGTCGTCGTGCGGAGCTGTCGCACCACTTTGTGCAGCAGTACGCGTGGTGGAGGGGCGGGGCCAGGCTCCCCCGACTGCCCCCCTCTAAGCACTGAATAACACACACACACACACACACACACACACACACACACACACACACACACACACACACACACACACACACACACACACACACACACACACACACACGCGCGCGCGCGCGCGCGCGCGCGCACGCACGCACGCACGCACACACGCAGGCACGTGCACGCACGCACATAGAAGAAAGAAATAAGAAAAAGGGAAAGGTGGGCGCAATATCTACAGGTAGATACAAGATGAACAAATACAATATTCCTTTTTTCGTGCATAACCAGCGATAACGTGCTGACACATATTTGTCTTTTTTTGTTTATCAAAAAAGGCTTCAAATATTTCCAAGGCGCTCAGCTTCTGGTGCCACCGCTAGGTGACGCAGCGGGTTCAGAGGGAAGCGCGGGAGAGGAGCCCAGCTGCAGTACACGGCTCATACATGACGCGTTTCGGTGGTGGCCATGGCGGTGTCGCCAAATTGCTAGAACGCTGATCGCATTAATGTCGACAGTCATCGCGAGATGACATCGTGAGAGACGTTAGCACAGTTGGCCTGTTAAGGTGGTCTACTAAATTTTACACACAAACTGCAATACTCAGGCAGCTAACAAAAATACTGTTTATTACTTAGTCACCCTATAGAACACATTTTGAAATGAGGAAATTGAAGCTGAACTGTAGTGAGCTCATACTGCTTAGCGGAAATTGTAAAACTAGCACCACTTGGAGATATACATCCTTAAAATGAGCTATTATATACTGTGCTTGGGATTTTATTCAAGTGTCCCAAAACCTGCTTCTAGCAGTTCTCGACGACCTTAAGTCATACACGGATGCACTTTCAGCACATTTTAAGTTCAGTTCAATTTCATGTTACTAAATTTTCAACATACACTGTGTAGATTACACATCATATAGCAATATAATCCGATTACGGTGCGTTATATGTGTTTTAAGAATACCGAATGAATTGTATATCAAGTCCGGGGGAGATCAAGTGCACCTGCTGCGGAAGCCGCTGTAGGTTCCCGCATCGGGAATCCAAGGTAGCTCCTGGATGCGCGCGCTTGGATGCTTCATAGCGTACGGATATGGGCCCCGGAAATGTTTTCCAGTACAAGTTCACGGTACCTCAGGAAGCCCAAAAAGTGCACGGCACAATGGCAGCACTGATTGCACTGATGAATCGCAGGAGTTCCCGCTGAGAAATATCAGAAAAAGAACAATTGCTGTCATCTTCTTTGTATATGATATGTTAAGGTTCCACTATAGCTCTCGGTCGATGACAATCGCCCCAAAATTGCTTGACCACTGCTTCGAGCAACGTACGATGGCAACAGTTCGCGGGTGAACGCAGCAAAAGAGCAGTTTTCTGGCGAAAGATGCATTCCTTGTGGAGGTACATGGATACTTTCGTCGCCACCTTTTGCAGTATCACACGAATTTGTAGACGTATTACACCTGAAGCCCCTATGCAGGTGTCGTCTGCATATATTGTTCAGACGACAGCTGCACAACATATATCACAATATAAGTATTCCAGTCCAAACCCATTTAGCTTAGTCGCGTTTGGTGGCAGTGACTAGGAAATTCCAATTAGCGCAAGATTGAAAAATGTAGGGTTCAACAGAGCATCCTGCAACACACTACGCGAAGTGAGATAAGAAGGCGTTGGCCCATTTTCAATCACGACAAAGAAATATCTGTCACACAAACAACTGCGTAGTCAACGGTAAATGTCACCACCAGTGTGACAGCCTACAAGTAATGCAATATGGCCTGATGAACCAGGTTATATTATGCTCCTTTCATGTCTAGAAATAGCTCCGGGGTCAGTCGTTTAAGGTGTTTATGGTGTTGTAATGGCGTAGGACGTTTATGATGTTGTACTGACATCAGTTACATTGTCTACTGGCGATCGACTACGTCGAAAGCCAGTCATAGTTTCTGAATAGTCGTCGTTTTTCTCGAGATAAATTTCAAAGTATGTCATGACCATCCTACACATCACCGTCCCAACGTAGCTGGCCAGTGCCACTGGACGATACGATGTTGGGTCCGATGGGAATACAAACCCACAGACACTCGTGCACAGTCCAGTTGTTAATTAATAAAGTCTAAGACCTGTAGTTTTCAAAAGTAATAGAAGTGCTTTTCATTGAGCTCCAGCTGTGTTTTTCCACGAGTCAAGAATGTCCCGCACTTTCAAGCTTGAGTCGGGGTACAAATTCACCGCAGCCTTTAGGGATTGTCTGCCTGGTGAGCATTGACTTCAGTCACAGAAAACATACTATAAGTGCTCAGGTACATTCATAATGAAGACATTCGCGTGTAAGTAGTAGGTGCACACCACTTTGAGCCTGATGCAGTGAAGGCAGCTTTGCTGAGTTTAATTCCGTCAGCAAAGGTTATCGCGTTGTCGATGCCGTGTTGGCCTTTTCTGAAACCTAAGATTTTCAGACAGCATACATTCGCGTTCTTTCATATTCTATCCATGCAGGTCAATTCCATCTTCTCTGTCAGTTTACTGATGCAGCTGATAATAGCTATCATGCGATAGGAGCAGCTTATATTTGTTCGAGATTGGCGAAGCTTGGGCACAGGAACGATACGAGCCCACTTCGAGCCTGTTTCTGGGAGGTAACTCTCCCCAGCTGCAATCAGAGATGTCAAGCAGTCGTGGCTTTGTCGCCTAGGTGTGATATCTTGATGTATCCGACTCAGTCACCATGTTCATTGATGCAGTCTGTCACTCAGCTGGTGAGAACAAAGCTGCGGGCAGCGCTAGGAAGTAATCTTAGAGCATGAAGGCTCCGGCAATTACAACTAGTTCACGTTACAAGGCAGTGCAAAAGAGATGAAATATAAATATTTGAATTACATCCGCGCATTCAACGTTTCATAATAACTACCGATATTATTTAAACTAATTTAAAAGTATCGTATTAAGAGTTAATACATTTCAAAACATTCGTCTCCTCTTTTTCTTTCTTGAGAAGCTGCTCTGAAGTGCATGTAGAAGTCTATTTGTTACGATTTTTGGGATGAGAACGCGCATAAGTTAAATTTAAAGCAGTGCAATGCAGTGAGCTACGGGGGACGACTAGGAGAATACGAAATTCGTTTTGTCTTCTGCCTACATTGATATATTTCTGCGCCAAACGTCAAAAATGGGACCCGTCACCCGGATATGATCGTGAAAAGGTCTGAACTTGAAAAGCAATGGCGGGAGCAGCGGCATGCTTTTGGCCGCAAGCGTACCGTAAGCACATGAGCAATCGTTCCTCACTGGCAGCTCAGACCGAGTGAAAAGCGTATGCAACGAATGCTCCCGTGGATCGCTATTTCAGCGGCATAGCAGCCCAACTGCTGCCGTCACCGTCATCTTTATTTTCTCTTTCTTTGTATATTTTGTACGTGGTCGGTCGCTCTGTTTCCCTTAGCAGTATGTTTGATTCAGCGTTTTTTAAGCCTCATCGAGATAGTTCAACGCCTGCATATGAGTCCATTTCTGTCCTTCCTCCGAGATTGAACGCTGAACGTTGAGATTGAATATTATCGGGTGTGCATTTTTTCCCCTCCCAAACGGTGACAATCTTCTTCGTTTCGTACTCAAAACGAAAATGTGAGGGGGCTGACATTTTTTTCGCTGAAAATGGCTTTATATATTGCGCACATTTGTGTACTGTTTCTCTTTTCTTTATATTCTGCAATTTGAACGCGTGCTATTTCTTCGTATCAGAACGGCGGCGGCGAAATGAGATGCAGTATTCAGACGGTCGCGTTCGGCCAAAAATGTTTCTCGTCATAAAATCTGATTCCGCAAAGACCTAAAGTACTTTTCTGGGACCTAAAATGAGGTCGGCGCGCAGTGTTTGCTGCAGCTCGCCAAGCCTCGTCGAGAGGGTGCGCGTATTTTCTTCGGTGAGTGTCGCTGAAGGCAGTGATTAACGATGCTACAGAACGGCATATCTGCTTACACATTTGAGCGTGCGTCCAGTGTCATAAACTTGTCAGGAAAAAAAAGCCAGCACGAGGAAGAACGTGAGTTATTGATAAAGTTTTAAGAACCGATAGTGTTTTCCAGCTAGTGGTTTAAATATTCCTGCCCAAAGCCATTGTTATATTCCGTGCACTTTCCAAATTTTTTGTTTGCGTAATGATAATGTACAAATATGCTTGCCATGGCCCCATTGCGACATAAAGGGAGGTATTGCATTATGGAACCTTTCATATACTTATTGAGGTAAAGAGACGATGTAAACATATAATTTCTTCAACGTAATAACTGGTTCAGGCAAGGACTTTTTGCCGCGGGAATCTTGGTGTATTCTTTACCGATCGGTGTTTGTATTTTATTAATTTAACCGGCTCGCACCTCTCTTCAGAAGTGTTTTATTCAGCAGCAATTTGATGAATTTGCAGCCATAATACAGAAATTTGTTGCAGTTCTGGCGCAACAATGCACGATATATGCGCGACATGTGTCGCTCTTAGCTGAGCACGAAGTCATCTAGGGCGGTATAACGTAAATCTATTCCAAACTTTTCGATTCCAATTCTGCAATCAGCACACCGCGATTGGTCAAAAACTTTTTCGGACCACTGCCACTTCACCTGTCTGTCATGCGACGTCATGAAAACCGCGATAGCTCCCCATCTCATATGATGTTACACTCTGATTGTGCATGATTTGACCGAACAAAAGAAAAATAGTTATTTCTGATTCGACGCCTTTTCGCCATTAGCCCTCGGCTATTGGTCAAAAGTTATCGGGCTGCACCCACTTTACCTGCCTGTCAAGCGACGTCACAAAACCGCAAAAACACACCGCGTCAAAGTGAAGTGAACGCGTTAAAGATGCATTATTTTAATAGCCGCAGGCTGCCCCGTTCCGAAAGGAATAAGAGATGGCTGCCACCGATGGCTCTGCCACTGGCTACTCGCACCTGCCGGAGAGTATGGGTTTATTTGCGTATTATAAAACTTTTTGCATGGCCGTGTAACGTTTTCGAGAACTTGCGGCACGTTTACGACCTTGTTTTGCCAACTCTTCCTTGCTGAGGATCCGTTTCAGCGGCATTCTTAATTTTCCGTTGCACGCCGCCGCGATTTTCAACCAGCCACCGTAAGCTAAGTAAGGGAAAGCGGACCAATAGTACACGCCGGCACCACCCTCTTCATCCGGTTATCTATTTTCAGCGCGCTGGCTCGGCGCCATCAAAGCCCTCTCCACTTGAGCGTGCTCCTCGCTTCCTGGCAGCCAATTACAAACAAAAAACCACTCAACGTAGGCAATGTTATTCATTTTGAAAGCAAAGAAAAGTGACGTCCTATAAACTAGGAGAGCCTTTGATTTCGCTTTTGAGGCAACGCTGCGGGTCACCGCCCGATGCTTGTGTCGGCGGTTACGCAAGTTCGACGTCAGGAGATTGTAATAAAAGCATACTGGAATAGTTTTACGTTATAAGACCCCAGGGGCGCGATCGTAGATATTTTGGTCGATACATGTTCTGTTCGGTTGCTGCAACGTCACAAAGTGGCAGTATGCAAAATTTGTGACAGAGGGGCGGAGAGAGCAGCCAATCAGGAAGCGGTGACCTCCCCGGAAGTTTACTTCCGTCGTTTGTCGTCTGCTTGCAGACAGTATACTACAAAACGAAATGTTTCTCGTCTTCCAAATGAATGAAATCTTTATCTAAAGAAATGTATTTTTTCTTCTCAAGCCCAAACACGTTTTCAAATAGTAGTAAGTGTGACTTTTGCAATTTATAACTATTAGTTTCTTTGCGTCGTCCCTAGATGGTGTTGCGCAGAGCGAGAAGAAAAAAGAAAAGGAAACGACGGGAAGAGTGGCGCACTTTTCAAGAGGCAGTGACAACATTCCAGTGGTTCCCTGGCACCGATGATGGGATCGATTTCACTGTACAACCAACGAATTATTTGTTTCGATAAACAAAAATGTCACCGGAATTCACTTTCTGCCATTTATTCAAACGCGTTTCGGACCGCCACCCGCTCTCCTCCTTCCTCTAGAAACGCCAGCGCAACAACCTAAGTTCCCAACGGAAGCGCCATTTTCTCGAATTAAACTATGCATTGGATCCAAACGTGCCATGCCGCAGTCGCCGGTTGGATCCAATCCAATCCACCAGCCGCGCCATACGAAGCCGTGTTTTCGCTCCAAACTTCCCAGCTCCCGTTGGGTTCGACGCCTTGCAGACGAAATATTCGGTGGGAGGATTATTGACAGGAGCGTGTCGTCATTTTGACGTCACCAAAAACGTGGCCGCGCCCCGCGGCTGGCGACGTCGGCGCGGAATAGGCCAATCGTGCGCGCCGGTAACCGAACGAACGCGCCGAACCCCAGGTGTAATTTCATCGCCAACGGCATTGCAAGGGCCCGCAGTCCATGCGCAGTTTCTCATTGATTCACTGTCTCATCCATCCTAATTATTTATTATGCCTAAAAAAAGCAGGTTTCCGACCAAGGAAGTCTCGTATATGATAAGTCTAATTTACTCCATGATTTCAGCACACCAGTATATCTCATACGCTGCCCTGCAAGATATTTCTGATGCTACGAAAAGAGGAAAGAAAGCTGCCGTAGCAACGCAAATTTTTCGGTCGTGTTGACAGTTTCTAGCCTGCATATAAGAACTATCGCTTGTAGAGAAGGCAGCGTCCAATAGTTGTAGGCTAGCTTAATCACGGAACCGCAGCTATAGGTACAATTAGATACAACTACCGCTCTCGAAGAAAGGGTAACATCATTTCAAGAGAAGATTAACTGCATGCGAAACGCAATTGAAGCACTTGAAGCTAAAGTCAATGACTGGGAAAAGCATAGTAGACGCTCTAACTTGATAGTTTACCGACTTACAGAAAAAGACGATGAAGCAAACACAGCACTTGAAACTGCGGTAAATGAAGGCATTGTTCAGGATATCCTTGAACTTGACAGCGTTCAAATCGAGCGTGTAATCGAGCGTGTAACAAGCGGGGACCTGACTCGACGAGACCTGTCATTCTTAAACTGTTAGATCAAGAAGCAAATATGCAATACTGAAAAACGGTGTTAAACTAAAGGGCGCGAATATTTCTATAGGTTAAGCTTTTTCTCAAAGAATTCGTGACATCAAAAAGAAATTGTGGGCTAGTGCGAAATCGAACCGCGACAAAAGATAAGGTTTCACTAGCATTCGATAAACTATATATCAATAATGTACCTTATGTCTGGGACCATGGTTTGAATGATAAAGCTGTTTTGCAAAAAAAAAAAAAAACGACAATATTGGCACGAACCGCGCTATAAGCAGACGCCACGCGCAGAAGCAAAGCAAAAGTTCAGATGCCAGGGTATGCGGCCTTCCACTTCCTTTAAACATGTACATATATCTCATAAAGTAACTCGTAATAGCCGCAATGCTACGAAACTCGCGGATAAGAACTTAGGAATCTTCAGTATAAATGCATGAAACATTTTAAATAAGAAGGATTCTATTGAGGCTATACCACTCGAATACGACCCACACATTCAGTACTCACTGAAGCGTGGTTGCGAAATGAAATAAGTGATTATTAAGGTCTTCTACCGAGTTCCAGTGTCTTTCGTTAGGACCGGACAAGCAAGGAGGGAGGTGTTGCTATTCTTCTCAAGCTTTCAATACAAGCGATTGTTTTAGCGGATGTCACTGAGTTCGAGTGTTTGTGCGTTAAAATAACTTGTTAGGATCACTGCTTTGTACTATACGCGTGCTATAGACCACCAGACGCTGCGACTGAATATTTGCTAAAATTGCAAGAACATATGATACCATTCCATAATTAAAAAAAGAAAAAGAATTATAGGTGATGGCCGAAGACGCCGCCAAAGCGCAAGGCCTGGCCACCGCCTGAGGAAGAAGAGGACGGGCCCTCCCACTCCCGTCCTTCCTAAATCTCATCTCGGACAAAATAAAGTTTACTACTACTGCTACGTATAGGTGATTTGAACTTACCGCATGTTCATTGGGAACTCGTCCAGGCAAGCCGCAAGTCGAACAAAACTGCTAACTACGTCTTTGAGATCATGCTTACTCATACCCTATTTCAAGTGATCAGGCAGCATACTCGTGAACAAGGTTCGTCTCGTGCAATATTGGACCTATTGTTTCTAAGGCGTGATCTTTATGAAAATACAGTTTTAATTGAAAAGGACTTGTTTGGTCATCATCTTGTAAGTGTAACTATTTCTCTAATCAACTGTGTCACTCCCAAACGCACAACCGTACGAAGCTTCGAGGATTACTCAAGATCTAACGCTGCCTCTATTGTAGCATACTTGAAAAGTTGTTACACTGACTTTATTAAAAATGAGAATGATGTTGGGGGGGGGGATGCGCTATGGAACCGATTTACTGAAATGTGCCATCACTGCATAAAGGCTTTCATACCGACCAAATGCAAAAAGATTGGTAAAAGCACACCTTGGATTACGCGTAAAATTATCAATTAGAAATGGAAATTAAAACAACTGAAAAGTAGTAACCCACGATCTGCTGCTATTCATGAACCTAAAATAAATTTGGTACGCACTTTACGCGAATCAAAGGATTATTACTTTAAGACAACCCTACCAAACTTTTTAAAAACGATCCTACTAGGTTGTGGAACTTCCTAAGCAGACTGCAAGAAGCAGGTGTCACATATATTAGTATTGAAAAAACAGTTACAGATCTGAAAGTCGTTAAGGAACATTTTAACATCTTTTTTCATAGTGTTTTTGCCAGGACAAGTCTTACTACTCCTCATCAAAGAATGTTTCAACCCACTGACATTGACTTCATATCCTACTCTGGTGTAGTTTCAATGATTTTGAACTTGAACACAAAATCATCTTGTGGTCCAGATAACATGTCTAATGTGTTTCTTCACCATTATGGAGAAATTATCGCTCATTTTGTCGTTGGCCTATTTTGACGTTCAGTGTTAACTGCAAAACTACCTATTGTTTAGAAGCGGGCACGTGTTGCTCCCAGCTTTAAGAAAGCCAACCATTTATTCTGAGAAAACTACCGTCCTATCTCATTAACATCACAAATTTCTAAAATGCTTGAGCATGTAATATCTAAACGCATTGCGGAATTTGTTGATCAAAACTCTATGCTAACTTTCAGCGTGGCTTTAGAAAGGGTTATTGAACCGTAACTCAGTTAATCACAGTGGTTAATTCATTAGCAGAAACTATGAATAATGATCAAATGAACATCATGTTCCTTGATTTTAGTAAGACATTTGACGAAGTTAATCATCACAGACTAATTACCAAACTTGGGGACATTAATCTGGCAGATATATTTATTGCATGGATTGAAGACTACTTGACAGAACGTGTCCAGTTTGTTTCAGTAGACGGGAACACTTCAAGCTTTCTTCCTGTAACATCAGGCGTGCCCCAGGACAGTGTTCTGGGGCCATTGTAGTTCTTACTTTATGCAAATGACATTGCTAACGTAGCAAATGAGACTGTTCGCGGATGATTGTGTGCTTTTTCGTCAACTTACTTGTACTAATGATCAACATAATTTTAATTTGTCTTAATGACATATTAAACTGGCATGATGAACATGGTATGACTCTAAAGACACACAAAAAAGAACTGTTGATCTTTGTGTAACTCGTACAAAAACACCTCTTGATTGTAAGTATAACCTTCGCTCAATATAACTAAAACAGGTAACCAAATACAAATATGTCGGCGTAGCAATAACCAATGACCCGTCATGGAACCTACACATAGACAATACATATTCTGCCGCCTTCCACAAGTTCTTTTTTTTTTGAAACATAAGCTTAGAAATTCTCCTTCCAACAATAAACTACTCAGTTACGTTACATAGACAAGACCTAAACTAGAATACTATTGTGTTGTATGGGACCCCTTCACTCAAGCAAACATAAAAAAAACTTGAAGCTCTCTACAAAGAAAGGCTGTTAAGATTGTTTATTCTAAATTTAAAATTACTGGCTCACCATCTGAACTCATGGCAACTAACAACATTAACAAACTTAAACTACGATGAAGAAAGAACCGCGTCAACTTTCTTTACCTACTTCTTAATCATAAGTTAGCCCTTGACCCGCATGTATATTTATCTCTTTTGTCCACTAGCCATACACGACATCACCAAGCCCATTCTTTAAGCCCGTATTTTGCTAAAACTAATGCTTTTCAATTTTCCTTTTATTCCGTGTACTGTATAAGAATGGAAGCGGCTAACTGATCTTAGTCGATTTTCTCTGACTTTAGAGCCTTGATACGTGCTGTTAATTGGTGTTATGTTTCCATGTTGCGCAATGTGTTCCCATGTTACATACTGATTGGTGTTAGGTTTCTATTTTGCGTTATGCTTTCCTATGCTGCCTTTTGTGTTTGTGCCTATTTCTTGCCTCTTGTACCTGTCCTGCTTGGACTGATACTTGGTCTGCAGTATGAAATAAATAAATAAATAAATAAATAAATAAATAAATAAATAAATAAATAAATAAATAATGTCCACCGGCTGCCACAGCCGAGGTTAATCTCGAGGCCATGCAGTGTGGTCAGACCGGTGCCTCTCCCGATTGCGGGCGATGAGGCAGCTACATAAAGCAGCTCAAGTTTGACCGTAGAACTTTTATCTAAAATGGCAAAGTTTCGGAGGCTTCTGATTCGCATAATAAAAAAAAAGTGTTCGATTCGTGGCAGCTAGCTCGCAAGGAGTATTCCTGTCGCTGGCGCAGACTGCTCTGAATGGGGAGCACAGTTTACTCTGAGGAGTTTCTCATGGATTTAACTTTGCCTCGCTGACGTTGCGTGTGCCGCTGGGCCTGACCGCATCTCGAATCACAGGCTTCAAATTTTAAACGAGAATATATAATCAGAGCATATAAAAATAGCCACTCAAACAGAGAAGTTGCTCGGCTATTGATTGGACAGAGTAAGCCCTATAGTAAACTCTGCTGAATTGGCCTTTAGTGAGGAGCGTATTTTCTCCGTCATAAAGCATAGTTTTTTTTGTGTCGTTAAGGTTTAAGCACTTTTTATTACTTGTTTTATGAATAAACCTTGTTAAACTCTGCCACGGGTGTAGACTCTCAGCCGTTTGCTTAGAGTTCCTCCATGCACTTACAGCTGGTGATGTTTTGGCTTTTCCGATGGCTCTGCCTTGCTTTGCCTATTTGAATTATTTGTGTTAAGACTACAGTGTTTTCGCAAGGCAGCTCGAGGCAGTTTGCAGAGAAAGGTTTCGTCACGATTGTTTCGCCTTGCATTTGCATTGATTAGCCCCTGTGTTGACGGAGGTGAGACGTGGAATTGAAGAAAAATGGAAAGATAAGACGTCGCGACCATTGTTTTTTTTATTCACTACCATTGTTTACCTAAGATCCATTAAAAACACTCAAATATTCGAATGCTGCTGCTTGTGTGATTACTTCGAAGAACATTCCAATATGCGTTTGAAGGCTTTCTTTGAGCCGATTTCTCAGCACTTTACAGTGAAAGTTGTTTGTTTTCCAGTGATAAAAACACGGAATGTTCCTAACCAATGAACTAGAAGCCACTAAGATATTATCGTAACGGCGGAAGGAAAAAGCACGTCTGACAGTTTGCACACGTTTCTTCGGATCTCTGTATGTGGGAGTTTGTTGGATATTGGATACAAAGCGCATACGCCAGAAAAATGCTCTCTGTTTTCAGCGTCAATAGTTCTGCACGGCAACTTAGGAAAAAGAAGAGTATATTAGAGTTAAAGGGGTTCTGAGCCACTTTTCATTGAAGTCTAGAAATTTATTTGAAGTTAAACTAGATGATGTCAAAAATACTTTGCCATCAAAAGTACTTAAGTGCTTCCAAAAGAAGCGGAGTTATAGGCGCTGAAACACCCCTTTGCGGTGCTTCTGTTCGCAGAACTATTACGTCAAGATAAAAAGGATGGAGACAACAGACCATGGAGATATACGAGAATGACAAGAAAAAAAAAATAGACGGGAAAATCTGTACGATAACACAATAGGCAATGCCTTTCTATCTGAGGACCAAACTTGCTGCCTTAGGACAAGTACACACCGGAGCAAATATTCACAATAGGATAAGGCATGTGTCTGCTACAAAAAAAAAAAAAAAAAACATCCGGAAACAGCTCAGCACATTCCAATGCAATACGCAGATATTCACCCAGCGAGAGCGGTAGGTAACGTATACATTCCATAAGCACTGTAATTTAAAGCCGATGGAACTACTGACCAGTCCGCAGTCAAGATAAGCAAGCAGCCTGAAAAAATGGCAGGGAAGAAATTGATCGAACCGCATTCGCTACAGGCATAGGTAATGGTGCAAGATATAGGAACCTTAAGAATTATAAAAAAGAATAAGGATATTTATGCAAAATGCTGGACTGAAAACGATGTATGGCATACCTGGTTAGCTCGAGCATGCTAATAGAATATTTTTCACCGCCCCATTTCAGAGGGGATGCAAATAAATCATAATCATCATCACCATCATCATCATCATCAACATCCTGCCTTTTGCATATAACTTATGCGTGAAAAACTTATAATATCTGTAAAGAATCTCAGTTGCTTGGTTTTATTTAAGACCGCAGTGCACTTGTATATAAACAAAAATAAATGAAAACTTTTGCCTCTGTCGCAATATCAACGTAAGTTGGTCGCCATTGCTAGAAAGTTCAGAAAATGGTTATTGCCACTAGCAGGTGCCAATTACACGAGAGCATGTTCATGCAGTGCACACAATTCGCTGCTGGCATTTCGCAGTGGTGACAAGGGTAAAGTAAAACTAACGTGTATGTCTAATATTATTTTGTTTATATATCGCAATCGTTTGTGTGCTACTTGCTTTTGAAAAGGAGAGCAGAGTAAATAATACCAATGATAATTATAATGATAATTCCCGTACGGAAATATTCTGGCGTCTTTTACTTTTGCTTGTGCGCAAACTTTTCTGATGTCGTTTGTACGGAAAGACGCACGGGGTTGGCTGGCATGGCCAGCGTGCGGAGGACGAGCCACGGGAATGCACGCTCAGCGCGGACACGGCGACCACCACGGTACTGCCGTGAGGGGTTCTTATTCTTAGCGACGATCGCGCAGGGTTAGCAGAACGCACCGAGGGGGACACGCTCGAGAGCGGCGTGCAGTGCCGGCTTACATTTCGGAAAGCGCGTGACAGCACCTTTGAATGGCGCGCAGCGTCAGCGCTATTTCTGCTTAGATGCAGCGATGCCTCGACGAATCCGAGCCCAAGCTGCGATGGTTGCACTGTATCTGTGCCGTAAATAGCAGGCGCGAAGAATGCCTCCAGGAGAGTTAATTAGTTGCGGAGAGTTTCATTGCGTCGATAGAAACCGGATGGGGCGAACGCTTGTAGAAACACGGAGAGCGTCGTAGCCCAGTGACCCGCTGATAGAGGAAAGTGAGGCAAAACGCCTATGGAGGGGAAAATAGCCCAAGGTATACAAATGATCAGGGTGAGGTTAAGGGGCCGAGCTGTTGTTGTTGCCTCAAGACAACAACAGGCGAGTTGCTCGATGAACTAAATTATGGGCTCCGCATCGTCGCCTTTACCTTGATATGCTGAAACGGCACCTTTCTTCGTCCTAA